>NW_015176478.1:379053-391052 GCF_001447785.1 Gekko japonicus
ACTGACCACATGGTCTCTGAAAAGTACTGGGTTCGCCGCATGGAGGACTTGGACAACAACATGCTGTAGCACATGTTTATTGTACTTCACATAGACAAAGACTAACTCTAACGGCCAACAGGGCCAACTATATACATATCCACCAGCCACCCCCCCACTCCCATTGGAGGGTTTAAATGTCCCGCCAAGGTGGCTATTGGTTGGGGCTGGGGAATCCAGGATCCGAAGTTTCCTTTGTTTTCGGATCCAAGCTCTGGCCTGTCTGTGGACCCCTGGAAGCAGTCCACGTACATGGCACCTCCCCCATAGTTTTGACTCAGCCTACGTTACGTAGTCCTGCAAGTACGTGGGAGGCCGGCACTCACGCGTGGAACGCCTGGGGGCTGGCAATGGCGCACTGACCTCTGGTTCCGGCTGGTTAGCTGTGTCCAAGGGCAGCGGCGCCAGTTGTGGGGCCGGCTGTTGGGTTCTTGGTTCGATGTCCTCTGGAAGGGAGCTGTCTGGCGTAGTCTCTTCGCGGAGATGGGTTTCGGCTGGCATGTCAGGTTCCTGGACGGGACTGCCCGCCCCGGCCGTCAACTGGGGTAGGGGTCCGCAGGCTCCGGGAGTTGCCGCCTCCGCAGTTGGTCGATGTGTCTCTGCAGAACCCGACCGTCCTCTGTTGACACCTCGTAGGAGGTCAGGCCCTTGACTCCGGTTACGCGACCTGTGATCCAAGGGGGTCCCGACCCGTAGTTTCTGAGGAACAGTGGATCCCCTGGAAAGAATCCCCTGGGAGCCTCCCGCTGTACGATCAGTCCCCTTGAGTTCCGTGCCTGGTCGCGGTGCAGCCGATCCAGCAGCGTTGTCGGGCGTCGGCCCATTAGCAGCTCGGCGGGGCTGTGACCTGTGACGGGGTTAGGCGTTGTCTGGTAGGTCAGGAGGAATCGGGCAAGGCGGAACTCCCAGTCCCCTTCGGAGATCCGGCTAAGGGCTTCCTTCGCAGTTCGCACCATCCGCTCTGCCTGGCCGTTGGTTGCGGGGTGGAAGGGCGCTGAGCGGATGTGCCTGATCAGATTCCTCTGTAGGAACTCCTGGAACTCCGCAGACGTGAAGGCCGTCCCATTGTCTGAGACGATAGTGTCCGGCAGGCCGTGCGTGGTGAAGAGCCGGCGTAGGCATCGGATTACTGCCTTGGTGGAGGTTGTGGACACGGGGCTGACCTCTAGCCATTTGGAGTAGGAGTCAACCGTGATTAGGAAAGTTAGTCCTTATGGTCGGGCAAAATCGAGATGTAGCCGGGACCATGGTTTGCGGGTTGACTCCCAGGACTGTGCAGGTGCGCTTGGCGGGTTGAGTCGAACTTCCTGGCACGTCTGGCACCTCCGGACCCATGACTCGATCTCGGCATCCATTCTCGGCCACCACACGTAGCTCTGAGCCAGAGCCTTCATCCTCACAATGCCGGGGTATGCCTCGTGAAGGGCCACGAGGACCCTCTTTCTGAGAGCGCCAGGTACCACTACTCAGTCTCCCCACAAGAGGCACCCCTTGAGAGCCGACAGCTCATCTTTCCGTGTGGTGAACGCCGTGAACTTGGCCCCCGGGGAGGATGCTGGCCACCCCCTCACCACCCAGCCTAAGTCTCGGGAAATAAGGGGGTCGCGGGTAGACTTGGCCGCAACATCGGCGGCCTGCAGGGGGGGCTGCGGAAGGTCCTTGATGAGCCAGAACATTATCAGACCAGTTGGGCAATTTAGCTGCATGCAGTTTAAACTCGGCTGAGTACTCGCGGACCGTTCTTTTCCCTTGCTTCAGGGTGCGCAAGTATGCTCGCGCCCTTGGCCCCATGTTCTGGTCTTCATACTGATGCCGCAGCGCCCACATGAATGCATACATATCCATCAATTCAGGGCCTCGGGCGCTGTGAAGGCCCACGCACCAGGCGGCCGCGGCCCCCCGGAGCCTCGCGGCCACCACGTCAATCCAACTGCTGTCATCTGGGAACAGGTGGCCTGAGCATTCCAGGAATTTCTGTACTCGAACCACGAAGTAGGAAAGCTCCTCGGGATTTCCATCGAATGTCGCCTCTATCAAGTCCTTTGGCCGGGGAGGAGCCTGGCCTCTGGGACTGGCCGGCCGTGGTGCCGGAACGGGCACGTCGGGTGGCCTCGGAGCTGGGATGGGGATGGGTGGTTGTTGGCCGGGTAGCCCCAGTTGCCCAGGCAGCCCCGGTCCCGCCGGCGCCGGTAGCTGTTGTTCCCCTGGCTCCCCGGCTCCCGGCCTCATTCGGTCAAGCGCTTCTTCGATGGTCTGTGTTATCAATTCCAGGATGGTGTGGAGCATGTCTTCTAACGTTTGCCGCAGTTGGCGCACGTTGGGATCGGTTGTTTCGATACACTCCATCAACCCCTTTTCTGGGAAAACCCGGCCGCTCCGGGCTTTTGACCTGTCACCCAAGGCGGCGGCACGGGTTCGAAGTGGGCTCCCAAAGGAGGTAGACCTTGAGCCCCCAGTCCTTTGTCATACAGACTGTGTAGAGAAAATCCCATGTGCGAATACGACTCCCGGGTGGTATCTGCATTTTATTTATTTATATTTGCATTTATATCCCGCCCTATCCCGAAGGCTCAGGGCGGCTAACAGGGGCACAAAGTGCCAGGTTAAAACAATAACATATAGTTTAAAACATTTAAAACAATAACATATAATTTAGTTTAAAACAATAAATTACAGTCAGATATAACAATTTACAGCAAATTTCAGCAAGATGGGAAGATCTTAACCTCGCCTAGCTACTGACGATCTCAACCTCAGAACCATGTCCAGTGCCACGCTCCACCCTTGGGGGACCAGGCAATCAGGTGTTAGATTCGCTAGGGCATAGGGGTACAGATGGAATAGTGACGGTGGCGGCTCCTATCCAAAGGCCTGGCGGAAGAGCTTCGTCTTACAGGCCCTGCGGAACTGAGAAAGGTCCTGCAGGGCCCGGATCTCCTCCGGGAGCTCCTTCCACCAGGTAGGAGCCGCCACCGAAAATGCCCTAGCCCTAGTCGCAGCAAACTTAACTTCTTTCGGGCCTGGAATTTCCAGGAGATGCCTCCCTCCCGACTGAAGTGCCCTTGGGGGAACATATGGAGAAAGGCGGTCCCTCAGGTAGGCTGGACCCTGGCCATTTAGGGCTTTAAAGGTCAAAACCAGCACTTTGAAGTGAATCCGGAACGCTATCGGCAGCCAGTGCAGCGCTTTCAGCACAGGCTGAATGTGGTCCCTCCTTGAGAGACCCATCAACAGCCTGGCCGCAGCATTCTGCACTAGCTGCAGCTTCCGAATTTGCGACAAAGGCAGCCCCATGTAGAGAGCGTTGCAGTAGTCTAGCCTCGAGGTGACCGTCGCATGGATCACTGTGGCCAGGTCCTCATGGTTGAGGTAGGGGACCAGCTGCCGAGCCAGCCGAAGATGGTAGAAGGCCGCCCTGGCAGTGGTTGCTACCTGGGCCTCCATCGTTAAAGAGGAGTCCAGGTGCACCCCCAAACTCCTAACCTCCGATGCCGGCACCAAAGGCACCCCATCGAAGGTCAGGAGAGGGAGCCCCAATCCCACACCGATCAGACTCAGGCCCAGGACCTCCGTCTTTGCCGGGTTTAGTTTCAACCGGCTCAGCCTGAGCCAACCAGCCACAGCTTGTAGTGCCCGATGCAGGTCATCAGGAGTAGAGTCCGACCGGCCGCCTAGCGTCAGATAGAGCTGGGTGTCATCAGCATATTGATGACAACCCAGCCCACACCTCCGGGCAATCTGGGCAAGGGGGCGCATGTAGATGTTAAACAGCATCGGGAACAACACGGCCCCCTGGGGCACCCCACACTCCAGGGGGTGCCTCTGGGACCGCTGATCCCCGATTGCCATTGAACTGGCTCCAACTCTGGGTAGCGCGGTCATCCTGCCGGTACCTCAGCCCTCGAGGGGTCAGGAACACGGACGATGTGCATCTCTTCGGGATCGCTCCCCCCCCCGATACCGTCGTCACCGGCACCTCCGCCACGGTCACTGGCAATTCAGCCATGGTCACTGGGACATTTCCCAGATCTGGACCTGCCAGGTCCTTCTCATCCAGGTTGAGTGGTTTCTCCTCTCCGTCACTCATATTGAGATCGATAGATTTACAGAGATAGAGAAAGAGGGATTCTGAACAGAATGTCAGACTCCTGAGAACCAATCTGACTTCCGGTTTGTGGCGCGACGCTGCGGAGTTGAGCGGAGAAGTTCTCCTGTCTCAACCCCGATTTCCACGGTGTTCTGGGGGGCTAGAGGGGCTCTCCCCACTCGCTCCTGTGTGTCCCCTGCAGAGGGACACATGAAGGGAAGGACGGGGCCAGGCAGTTCCAGGCGGCGGCGTGGGACTGAGCAACCCCATCTTCCACTATCCAGACCCGTGGCTGCGCTCCGTTTGGAGCTAAGTCGGAGCCACCGGTTACCGATCCTTGACCAAAAAAAAAAGAGGCTTCTAAACCACAGACTCTAGGAAACAATAACTGACAAGCTGAAATTGACCTCGTGGAGTGCTACTAACTAAGAAAGGTACCTGTGAGGGCGCGGCTGGAACGAGCTGAAGACGCGGAGGGCGATGTTTGTGCGGCTGGGTGCGGTTCCGCGTCAAGGCAACTGAAGCGGTTGGTACGAAGGACCGTAAACAATGTAATACAGGCAGACCGTAATTACCCTAAGAGACAAGGAGCTGAATTTTGTATATAGCTGTGAATGGTGTCTTCGTGTCTATGAGTGGATGCACCTCCCTTGGTGAATTTAACAAGCCGACGCCGGAGGACGGGAATGTTAATGACTCAGGGGTCTACTGACCTGTGATTAATGGTACTACTTGCTAGCTATTTCGGCTGGGAAAACCCAGTGGCTGAGATTAAATAGCGAGCACGGACTTTGAACTCTTAGTTTATGTCTTGCTGAACATTGAAGCTGAAGCTGAACTAACTGGTCAGCTGGAGGAGCTGGACTATTCCTAAGAACTTATCAGATAAATGAGCTTCTGAGAGTGGTTCTGTGCTCTTTTGGGGAGCCAATACATGGGAAGGAGGCCATCAAACAGCTGTTGTTTAAGATCACTTGTGACTGTATCTGAACTGTAGTTATTTTTCTGTTTATTGTGCAAATTACTTGAACTGGTGAATGTTATTTTGATATTGTTTGCAGGAGGGTGGAAGGGACTGATTTAAGATACTAAAACCCAAACACTAACTATCCCACTGAGTTAACAATAGGGACTTATTCGTTCTTGAAGTTATTAAGATTTAACTATATAGCAACAAAAATCTAATCCACTTGGTAGTGTAAGATAGTAGATTAAAATGGCAAGTGGAACGAGAAGACCCTCTATGTCTGGACAGCCAGGGCAGGCAGCAATGATCCAGATAAGTACAAAAGAACTGAACACCCTTATTCAAGAGGCGGATAAAGCAGCAGTAAATCAGGCTGTTGAAGGAGCAATGGCCACAGCTTTACCGGTGGCATTAGGCCCAGCGCTGGAGTCTGCGTTACACCCAGCGATAGAAAAAGTACTAGAACCAATGCAAACCAAAATTGATAGCCTGGCACAACAGATTAGTGGTCAACTAGATGAAACAAAAAAAATAGCATTGGATAATAAGCAAGAAGTTGAAATGCTGACTAACATTGTCACTAAGCTAGACAATAAGATTGAGGATAGTGAACTGAAAATAAGAACCTTGGAAGACACAGTATCCAAATTGGAAATAGAAAACGCAGCCTATTTCCTAAGGTTTCAAAATATACCAGAGGAGGAGGAAGAGGATCTCAAGAGCAAGATGACGCAACTCATAGCGGAATTTGTGGAAGAAGATGAGGTGTCACAAATAGAAGATGACATTGAACTAACATATCGCATGAATTCAGCTTACGCAAAGAAAAATAAACTTTCAAGGGAGGTCCATGTGAAGTTTGCCAGAAAACGTCTACGTGAACTAATTCTGAAAAAAGCATCACACAAATCTTTAATATATCAAGACAAAGAAGTAAAGATATTGAGAGATATCCCCTGGAGAATCAGGGAAAAAAGGAAAATGTATTCCAAACTAACATCAGGCCTGAATTGAAAAGGGATTAAATTTAAATGGTTGATGCCAGAGGGGATCCTCTTCAAGCTCAATTCAAGATGGTATAAAATAAATTCGATTGACAAAATGGAAGACTTCATAAAAAAGAGTGGACAGGAATTGGATATACAATTGTCAGAGGAAAGCAGCGAACATGAAGAGGAAGAGGAGGAGGAAGAATCTGAAGAAGAACTGGAAGAGCAGCAGACGAATGCTAAAGGGAAAAAAGCAGCAGATTCCAGAGAAAAGGTCTGATCCCTCTCCAAGTACGCACTAGGCTGTTCTATAGGAGAGATAAAAGAAACAAACAAGATGGACAACAAAAGAGTTATGCAAATTAAATTAACATCAATTAATATTAACGGCCTTAATGGCCCTCAGAAAAGGAAAAGGACTTTTCACCAGTTGCTTAAATCCAACTCACACATAGTCTGTATGCAAGAGACACACATTAAACGGGAACATCAAAAATATTTAGAAAATAAAAGGTTGGGAGTGATGTTTGCATCGTCAGACAATGCGAAAAAAAAGAAAGGAGTGGTAACATATGTCAGACAAATCTTCGCTCCAGAACTAGTTTTTGATTCCCGGGACGGCAGGATATTGATTGTAAAATTTTTTAAAGATAATAAAACTCTGTTGATTGTGAATATATATGCCCCAAATTGTGGGCAAGATAAGTTCTATCAGTGCCTTAGAGATATTCTGGTACAACAAGAATACAATGATATTTGTGTGGTGGGGGATTTCAATGCTGTATATGACAGAGTACTTGACAGAAAATATCAAACATCCAGGACAAAAAGGGGTAGTGAATTACCCCTATCGTTTTTAAAATTAGTAAATGAAATTAATCTGGTCGATCTTTGGAGGGTTTGCAACTCTAAAAAAACTGATTATACCTTTTACTCTGGCCGGCATAGATCATGGTCACGTATTGACATGATCTGGTCAAGTATGGGACTGCTGTATAATCTTAAAGAGGTGGAAATCTTACCCTTGACATATGCGGACCACAACCCGGTCTCATTAATATTAACAGATACCCCCAAAACGGCCCGGTGGAAACTAAATGTATTTATGCTCAGGAATGAACAATTGATTAAGAACACCAAAGCCGAGATAAAAGAATTCTTTCAATTTAATATCAGGCCCGAAACACAACTAACAACGGTGTGGGATGCTTTTAAAGCATTTGTAAGAGGGATTTTCATATGTGAATCAATAAGGAAAAAGAGGGTAGATAATCAAAAATTAAGGCAACTGAAAGAAAAAATCCAAGAGCAAGAAGGAAAATTAAAGATTAATCTAGGTTTTAAACACCTTAAAGTGAAGATCTCTAAATTACAACATGAAATTAACTGTATACTTAATGATGAGATCGCAAAAAAAATTAAATACACTAAACAAAACTATTTTGAAAATGCGAACAAGCCGACCCGATGGCTAGCATTCAAACTAATTGTTTTCAACAAAGGACCCAGCAACAAGATATCAGTACAAAATTAACATATTGCTGAACAAGTTCTTTAGACTTTAACAGTATATTCAAAGTTGATATTTTTTATTCCAATGGAAAAACTTCATGAAGAGACCGAGGTCCCCATACAGCAAGTGCAAGAACAAGTGCAAGTACGAACTTTCTCGAGCTGAAATTGTTTCGGCGAGCTACATAGACATGCGCATCTACGATTCTACAATGAAAGACGTAAGCGCACACAAATATACAAAAAGAAAACAACATTGGCAGCTTGCTGACAGTCATGACACCTTTGCTTAAGGCTGCCTGCTGGGCATCTACTGTTCCTGTTCCTTCTTGATAGTGGCTCTTTCTTTATGGAATGGACTTCCTGAGGAGGTGAAGGAAATGTCCCTGGAGTTTTTTAGAAAGTATTTTAGGAGGCCATTTTATTTGTTATGGTTTTTAGTGAGGTCTGAGCTGCAGGCATTTTCTGGGGTTTCAGCTGCTTTTAACTGAATCTTGCTTTGACATAAATTGCAATCTGCCTTGAGGTACAAAGGGAAGGGCAGGATATAAATATTTCAAGAAATAACTTGTCTTTCATGTGTTACTGTAGTTTCCAGAAGGCATTGCATGGATAAGGTGCAAACTCATCTTATGTATAAAGACAATCCGCTTTAACAGCTTGTATGTTCTTAAAGTGACCAACAGAGTATGTAGGTCAAAACCCAGCAATCCAGACAATCTAGCAAAATGGGCGAGGGAAAGAAGTAAGAACATTGACTGCCAAGTGGAATGCTGGGCTCTAGGAATTTGGCTGCATGTTCTAGAAGAAGGTGGCAGTTGGAATCAGCCAGAGAAATTCAAGTACTGAATGTCACTAAGCCTGGTAGCAAACTGCCAGAGATTTGACTAAGAGAAGTTGCTGCTGGGATACAATTGAGTGTCCAAAAACAAAGAATATAATTTGCTGGTACCATTGCTCCTTGAGATGAAGAAAGACTTCAGAGCTGGCCACAGCCTAACTTACCCCGTATATGGCAACACCCCCAAGAGACTGTGAGCTTGTGTTTCATCATGAGGACTGACCTCCTACTGTGGAATGGACAGAACTAGGGAGTATCCCAGTGCTAACCCTAACCCTATGATAAATCTGTCAATTACTACTATCCATGGTGACTGAGGGGAACCTCCACATTCAGAGGCACTAATCCTCTGAATCCCAGGGGAAGGCCTCGGCCTCTATGCCCTGTTTGTTGGCCCTCCAGAGGAACTAGTTGGCCATGATGTGAGACAGGATGCTGGACTAGATGGACCCTCCCTGGTCTGATCCAGCAGGGCTCTTCTGAGGCTCTTCTCAGGGGAAGGCCTCGGCCTCTATGCCCTGTTGTTGGCTGCTGTGTGAGACAGAATGCTGGACTAGATGGACCATTGGACTGATCCAGCAGGGCTCTTCTTATGTTCTTTCCAGGTTTAATTTTTTATTACATTTAAATCTCAGTCTTCCCCCAAGAGGGGTACATCTCCCCTATATCTTTCCTTACAACTTTGTGAGATAGGTTAGGGTGAGAGCGGATAGCTGGGCCAAGGCCACCCCCAGAACAGGAATCTGACCCCTACCCCAGTCTCTCCAGTCGGACCCTCTAGCCATTACGCTGAAAGCTGGGCCAGGCAACCGGTTCAGAGGGTGGTGGGGCCGCGTGCCTGCCCTGGGATGCCCTCCCTTCCCAGAAAACAGGTTGGCGGGGCCTCATTAGAAGAGCCGGGGGGGGGCCCTCCCCCCCCACCATTATTCCTGTCTCCCAATGAATTAAATTAAAATACTCCCGTGAAGGTCAGGGTCTTAAGAACCACACTTAAACAGACGTAGTACAGCATGAAGCTCGACCCGTGTGGTCTCTACCTCAGCCCTCCACCTGACAAACTTAACCCAAGTAGCTTCTAAATCAAATAACTTCAGCACCCATGGACAAAATGCAAAGAGAACAGTAACTCATTTACTTCCAAGGATAAGGGAATGGGGTGGTTCAGGAAAGAGAACCAAAACTATTTGCACAAGCAGCACAGTTGATAATTTAGGAGAGTAGAGAGCAGTTAGAAGCCAAGTTTGTATTCTTGGGTTGGATATTGGGGGAAGCCCCAGGATTCTCACAGTGTAAATGTGAGTTCCTCTCAGAAAACACAAGTCATTCACTGGTTTCCCTCAGAAATGGGGTCTCACAGACAGCTGCAGTCTGTTCCTCAGTCTAGTCTGCCTTATCCCCAAAGACAGGTTCAGAGACTTCCAAAGTCTCCTGAGTCAGACTTTGCCCCAACCAGCACTCTGGAGAGGCAAATCCTATCGCTACTCGTCCACCGGATTAGCCATTTTACAAAGGAGAAGGCAAACTCTGAGAGAGGGTCCCTCTAGTCTCTCTTTCCTGGAAGGTTCAGAGACCCTCTCTGCGCTGCTCCTGACTGGATCACTAGCTGCTCTGCTCCCACACCAAACAGGACCGAAGGGGACGAGGGTGTTTCAGAAAGGGCAAGACCTTTGCCCATCCCTCACAACTCCCCAACAGGAAAAAGGCTGGGGGCGGGTAGGAATGGTTGGGACCCAAAGGGAAACGGGGTAGCTATTTAGCCAATACTGTCACACACACACACGCACACACATTATGGCTCTCCGAAATCAATACAGCTGATATTCTGGGGCCTGGTCTGTCATGTGATGTAGCAACACTTTAATAGCTTTATCTTGGGAACCATTAACGATGTTTCCCTTATCATACCATTTCCACACCAGTAAAAGCTACACCCAAATTTGCAATGCACAAAAGCACAATTAAAGCACAGTTATATTACTTACCTATGAAGGCATTTATTCTCAGCCTTTGCCTGAGGACCCAAGCTGGCTTACAGGTTGCAAGGGCAGAATGAACAAACAGAAGAATCTGACCACCTACCCAAGAAGCAGCCTCAAGTGACCACCCAGCTTCTGCCATATCTGCCACAGACCTGACCACTCTTTAGCCCCACTGGGCTGCCGACCTCCATGAGCACTGAGATTGGGGTTGCTCCATCGTCTGGTAGTTCCAGCCCCCCGAGCTGTGAGGTTGGCCCATACAAGATCCAGGGCGTTTTCAGTGGCGGCTCCTTCCTGGTGGAATGAGCTCCCGGAGGAGATCTGGGCCCTGCGGGACCTAGTGCAGTTCCGCAGGGCCTGCAAGACGGAGCTCTTCCACCAGGCCTTTGGGTAGGAGCCGCCGCCACCACCATCGCTACACCACCTCCGCTGTATCGTCCATCGACCAGACCCCATGGAGGTCGATTAGTTTGCTTGCGCTGGGACGCTCTCATTATCAAGATCATAGGCAGCAAATAATCGCCAAGCATTTTGTAAATGGTATAGATTGTATAGACTGAAGCACCAGTTTTTATTGTATGTAAAATTATTTTATTGTTTTAGTATTTATATGTTGTTGTTAGCCACCCTGAGCCACTGGGTAGGGCAGGATAGAAATCTCAAAATAAATAAATAAAAATAAACTAGAGATCAATGGCTGCTTTGGAGGGATGACTCCATGGCATTAGATCTCGCTGAGGTCCCTCCCTGCCCTCTCCAGGCTCCACCCCCAAAACTCCTGGACTTGACAATCTCACCCACAAATGGCTCTCCAGAATAAGACCCCTCAACATGCCTTATGCAGAACAGAAAGCCCATTGGGCGGGCCATGCCAGAGTAATGGCCTAGGCACCAAAAACACCCTTGCCTGAGCTGAAGATGAATGGGCAAGAGTCAGTGCTCTGAGGAATGCAGTTGGTACATGGGAGTGTATCAGGATATGCAAGGGCCCCATGCCACAAAGGGCTTTAAACTTAACAAGCACCTTGAAGCCTGGAAGCAAGCTGCTGACTATAGCACATGTTGAGGCATGAGTGTTGTTAAGTTCTAAATGACAAGCCTCAGACAGAAGCCAATACCAATGGTAGCTTCTGGGCCATCTTCAAGGGCAGCCCTGCATATAGTGTGTTGCAGTAGTCCAGTGGGAAGTTACACAACAGCTCTGAATTTTTTAAAAATGGCAATCATAGGCCAGGGCTATTACAGAGTAATGTTTCTAGACTGTTCATCTTTATGTTTGTTCTAGTACAGGGGTAAGAAGGATTCCTTTAAGCGGTGGAAAGCTAGTCACAGTGAGGTTGATAAAAGGGAACACAGGCTGTGGGAAATAAAATGGAAGTCTGTGATCAGGCAGGCAAAAAGGGAATATGAGGAGCATATAGCAAAAAAACGTAAAGACCAACAATAAAACTTTCTTCAAATACATTAGAAGCAGGAAACCAGCCAGGGAGGCAGTGGGGCCCTTGGATGACCAAGGGGTAAAAGGAGTACGGAAGGATGACAGGGAAATGGCTGAGAAGCTGAATGCATTTTTTGCCTCTGTCTT
>NW_015176478.1:392153-392278 GCF_001447785.1 Gekko japonicus
CAAACTATGGCAGGTCCTTAAAGAGATGGGAGTACCAGACAACTTCACATGTCTCTTGAGAAACCTGTATAAGGGTCAAGAAGCAACAGTTAGAACAGGATATGGAACAACTGATTGGCTTAGCA
>NW_015176478.1:392687-395938 GCF_001447785.1 Gekko japonicus
AATTAAAAGACACCTGCTCTTTGGGAGGAAAGCGATGGCAAACCTTGACAGCATAATAAAAAGTAGAGACATCACCCTGCGAACAAAAGTCCGTATGGTCAAAGCAATGGTATTCCCAGTAGTACTGTATGGCTGCGAGAGTTGGACTGTAAGGAAGGCCGAGCGCTGAAGAATAGATTCTTTTGAATTAGGGTGCTGGAGAAGACTCTTGAGAGTCCCCTGGACTGCGAGAAGATCAAATCAGTCATTCCTAAAAGAAATCAACCTTGACTGTTCCCTGGAAGGCCAGATACTGAAGCTGAAGCTCAAATACTTTGGCCACCAAATGATAAGGGAGCACTCACTGGAGAAGACCCTGATGCTGGGAAAGATTGAAGGTCAAAGAAGAAGGGGACAGCAAAGGATGAGATGGTTAGACAGTGTTATCGAGGCAACAAACATGAAATTAAGCAAACTCCAGAGCACGGTGGAAGATAGGAGGGCCTGGCGGGAGCTGGTCCATGGGGTCACAAAGAGTCGGACTCGACTGTGCAACTGAACAGCAACCACTTTGACTTTCAGAAAGCTTTTGATAAAGTTCCTCATCAAAGGCTTTTACGTAAGCTCAAAAATCATGGGATAAAATGACAAAGAGAGTCAGTTTGGTGTAGTGGTTAAGTGTGCGGACTCTAATCTGGGAGAACCGGGTTTGATTCCCCACTCCTCCACTTGCACCTGCTGATGTGACCTCAGGTCAGTCACAAGCTCTGGCAGAGCTGTCCTTGAAAAAGAGCAGTTCTGGAAAGAGTTCTCTCAGCCCCACCCACCTCACAGGGTGTCTGTTGTGGGGAGGGGAAGGGAAAGGAGTTTGAAAGCCGCTCTGAGACTCCAAGTGAAGGGCGGGGTATAAATCCAATCTCTTCTTCTTCTTTTCTTGCCACCTCTCTCTCTTCCCCTCCCTCCTATTTGCTTTCTTTTCATATTTCTTTCTCTCTTTTTTCCTTCCTTTCTCCCTCCCTCCCTCCCTCCCCCATTTGGTTTTCTTTCTCCCTCCTTCCCTCCATTTGCTTTGTTTCTGTTTCTCTTTCTCCTTCCCATCTTTCATTCTTTCTACCTTTCTCCCTTCATTCATTCCTCCCTCCCTCCCCATCTATTTGCTTTCTTTGTTCCTCTTTCTTCCCCCCTTCCTTCCCCCATCTATTTGCTTTCTTTCCACCTTTCTTTTTCTCTCTCTCTCCCTTCCTTCCCTCTCCCCCCTCCATTTAATTGCTTTCTTTGTTTCTCTTAGACAAATAAATATCATTAGCATAGAAATAAATATCATTGGACAAATAAATATTATCAATATTTGTTTTTACCCTTGTTTTTATTTTTGGGCATCTCATTTAATGCTAATAAAAAGCAAATCTGCATATTTTCCGTTAAAAACATGTAATATTGGTTCATGTCTTGCGGCTTTCAAACATCTGATATTTATTCTATGTGGCTCTTATGTTAAGCAAGTTTGGCCACCCCTGTGTCAGACTCCTGGTTGAGGGACTCCCAACAACACTCGCTTTGGCAGTGACTGAGATATCAGCATGATCCAGGTTAGAACAGTTCTGTGTCAGGACTGAGGTTCAGGTGGGGAAATCCAAAGATATAGACAGTTCAAACTAAGGTCCCTCTAACCTAACCAATCGCACATCTCAGCCATCCCACCCAGCTCTTGCGTTCACTAACACCACCCCCTGGGAATATACGATCCTGTTACCTACAATAGCAAGCTGGCACAGCTTCGTTCTCAAGGATGTTCCTCTAGGAAGAAGGTATCTTAAGGAAGAGTTACAATGCCTAAGACAGAGCGGTTACACACTGAGCCATTCACACACACACACACACACCGTAGAAATTTCCCTCCCCTCTGTAACTATGGCAAACTAAGTAGAGTTTGACACTCTGTTCTAGTACCTTGGTGGTACTGAGGATTTGACTGCATAAACAATGCAGGTGAAGGAGCTGAACCTGCCGCATGTCAGGCTGCCATTAGACTCCTAAGAGCAAAGCCAGTATGAAAGGGAGAGCCCTAACTACAGATAAGAAGAGCCCTGCTGGATCAGGCCAGTGGTCCATCTGGTTCAGCATCCTATCTCACACAGTGGCCAACCAGTTCCTCTGGAGGGCCAACAAGCAGGGCATAGAAGCCAAGGCCTCTCCCTGTGAAGGACATCAGAAGAGCCCTGCTGGGTCAGACCAAGGGAGGGTCCATTTAGTCCAGTATCCTGTCTCACACAGGGGCCAACCAGTTCCTCTGGAGGGCCAACAAGCAGGGCATAGAAGCCAAGGCCTCTCCCTGTGAAGGACATCAGAAGAGCCCTGCTGGGTCAGACCAAGGGAGGGTCCATTTAGTCCAGTATCCTGTCTCACACAG
The DNA here is from genome assembly GCF_001447785.1 of Gekko japonicus. NCBI lineage: Eukaryota > Metazoa > Chordata > Lepidosauria > Squamata > Gekkonidae > Gekko > Gekko japonicus. The sequence goes on from NW_015176478.1 coordinate 395,077, forward strand.
GGGCCAACCAGTTCCTCTGGAGGGCCAACAACAGGGCAGAGAGGCCCAGGCCTTCTCCTGATGTTGCCTCTTCACTCTGGTATTGAGATTAACTGCCTCTGAATGTGGAGGTTTTGGAGAAGGAGGATCTCCAGCTGGAAGGTGAGCATGACAAGGAAGCTCATTGGGCTCCTTTGCTTTTGTAGCACCCATTTCTTTGAGATCATGGCAGGGCGACAGGTTCCATGCTGGTGAGCCGCAGTTAATCCCAGAGGGTCAGTTCAGGCTGTTCACTATACAGCTGTGCTCTTTAGTGTGGAGAAGAGAATTCAGGAGGGGAGGGCGGGGAGAAGGGGGGCCATCTCCAATGCCCCAGGGAGCCAGGCCCAGAGCTGGAGGCGCCTGCATGCCTTCGCTGGGGGCAATCCTCACCAAAGTGCCATTGTACAGGAGGGAGCCAGACCCTGGGGCTCAGAATGGCCTGGGCAGGGGTCCCACCCTGACCTCTTCGGAGCCGGTGGGCTTTTTTGGGATTCTGGTCCCAGGACCATGGCTGGTCGCGGGTGGGCAGAAGACACGGGTCCAGTCCCGTCCCCCGGAGAAAGAGGCTCCTGTGGAGGGGCGGGGGGGGGGGGACTGAGCTCCGCCCCCGAATCCCCCCACCCGGAATGGGCGACCTCCCCTCCCACGAGGCGCTCGAGCGCCGTCCGAAGCGCAGCTGGGCTGGGCTGAGCTCGCCCTCTTCTTATTGGGCGGGGCCGCAGGGAAAGACTCGAGGGCCGGGCCGGGCCGGGCGGGGCGAGTTTCGTTTCTCCTCTCGGGCCGAAGCGGCGGCGGGGCTTGCAGCTGGGCGATGATCCGAGGGGGCGCGGGGCGCAGCCGG
>NW_015176478.1:395980-418013 GCF_001447785.1 Gekko japonicus
CCCCGGGGCCGCCGCCGCAGCAGGAGCCGTGAGTAGCCCGAGGAGGAGGAGGGAGGGGGGGGCGTCCGTCGGTCGTCGGGCAGCGTCTGAGGAGTCCGCGGGCCCCCTGGCGAAGTCCGGCCAAGTTTCCTCCGGGGCGCAGCCTTCCACCCCAGGAGGAGACGGGCTCGGTCTCCCGGGCGGGCGCCCCCGGGTCACGCGGGCTTTGTCGCCCTCTCCCTTCACAGCAGCACGCGGCGGCCCCCCGCCTGAATCGGCGCTCGTGCCGCCCCCTCCGACTCACCTGCGGCCGCCTGGCCTCGCGCCTGGGGGGTTCTGCCCCTCCTCCCCCCCCCTTCGCCACCGGATGCCCCCTGCCTTCCTTCCTTCCTTCCTTCGTCGCTAAAACATTTGTATCCCACTTTCCCTTGTGGGGGGAAAAATGCTACATTAGCATTTCGTTTTTAGGAACATAAAATATGACTATGGACATTTTTACTTGGCATGAAATCATCACAACTAGCCTATTAAAAATAGAGTGTATCCAAACAGTTATTTCAAACAGAATACCCGCCCACATGCAAAAACAAAACTGAAACCTTTTTCTTTTCTTCTGACAACAGCACCTCCTAAAGGAAGAAATGCATCTTGTTCTTGCATTGGAGAGTTCAGTTTGTAACCGAGGACTTGCTTGTCCTCAGTGCACAGAAATTAGATCAATCTGATACTATATATTAGAAATGATTTGGAAAGTATTTGAACACCTCGTCTTAAAATATTTTATTCATCATGTTAAAATAAAACATTCCATAATCAATTTCTTTTCTTTTCTTTCAATTTTTCCAATTTTTCGGGAAAAAACAAAAAACGCTTCAGGAAAAAAAACGGGTTTTCCCCCCAAATTTTTCTGTTTCCCCCCCCAGGCCTTCGCATCTCTATGTGCATCTGATCTAACTGATCATGAGGTGGTAATGTCTGATTTCTCCTCCTTTTTAGTCCGGGTGCATATGTCGTGATCCCACCCAATCTTGCAAGAAGGAATCAGTTACAGAGAAGTAAGTACGTGCCCTGGAGCCAAGCCGTTGCGCCACTTCTGTGCAGAACGCCGTCCCTGAGCTGTGCATATAGTAGGGCTGCCATATTTTGAAAAGCGAAAAAGAGAACATATTTCCTGACCGACTACTTCAAACAAGCGATCACCATGACAGATTTCATTTTAAATACCCTTGCTGTTAAAGCGGTGATGACTGCTACCGGCCGGGAATACTCCTGACCTTCCAACCCGAAAGGAGGGTGTTTTCATCATTTTTTTTAAAAGAGCCCAAAAGAGGACCGACACCAGAAAGGGAGGATGTGTCCTCTGAAAAGAGGGCATCTGGTAACCCTGGCATGTGGCGCGTTGGGCCAGGCGGTCCTCTGCTAAAAGGGGGGGGGGTCCCATGGCCATCGGAAGCTGCTGTACATGGCCTGTGTTGCTCTTATTGTGTTTTAGTTGCTAATAAAGAACTGGAAGAACTCGACAAGTGGAAGGAACTGCACAGACCAGGACCAATTAATTTGACCCCCCAGAAGCTCGGTAAGTGAACTTCGGGAGCTGCCGTGTCTGTCTCGAGATACACCTGCCCCTTTGCCACAGTGTGTTGAAATGGGCGAAGCGAAAAAGAAGCTTTAGTGTGAAATCTGAAGAATCCAAGTGGTTTTCTTTCCAATTGCACAAAATATATATCTTACTGCATCTTGGGCAACTGAAATCAAAGCCACATATCACTTTAACGAAGTACTGTATGGTGTATTTGTTCAGGGTTGAATAATCGTTCGAATTCCCACAATTATTTTAAAAAATTGCTGGCAGGAAGTAAATATTTGTGATTAATTGGTCAGAGCCCTGACCTGGATGGCCCAGGCTAGCCTGGTCTTGTCAGATCTCCGGAGCTAAGCCGGGTTGGCCCTGGTGGGTCCTCGGATGGGAGACCCCCCCCCAGGAAGCCCAGGGCTGCTGCTCAGAGGCAGGACATGGCAGACCCCCTCTGGACACCTCCTGCCTTGGAAACCCCGTGGTGGAGGAAGCTACGAGGGACTCGGCCATACTCGACTTAATATTGACCAACAGGCAAGAGATGGTAGATGGGGTGAAGGTGATGGGAACCTTAGGGGAAAGCGACCATGTCCTGCTTAGAATTCCTTTTGCTGTGGGGGACCAAGGAAGATCGTAGCCACACAGTAAGGCAGACTTTAATAAACTCAGAGGTACAATGAGAATCATTCCATGGGCAAGACTGCTGGAAGGGAAAGGAGCAAGTGAAGGGTGGGCTCTCCTAAAACAAGACCTCTTGTAAGTTCAAGCTGTCACTATTCCAAAAAGAAAAACATAAGAACATATGAGAAGCCCATGTTGGACCAGGCCAATGGCCCATCCAGTCTGACACTCTGTCACACAGTGGGCAAAAATACCAGGTGCCATCAGGAGGTCCAGCAGTGGGGCCAGGACACTAGAACCCCTCCCACTGCTGCCCCCCCCAGCACCAAGAATACGGAGCATCCCTTGCCCCAGACCGAGAGTGGCTAATAGCCACCAATGGACCTCTGCTCCATATGCTTCTCTAATTGCCTTGAAGCTGTCCATGCTTGTAGCCGCCACCACTTCCTGTGGCAGTGAATTCCATGTGTTAATCACTCTTTGGGTGAAGAAGTACTTCCTTTTATCTGTTCTAACCCGACTGCTCAGCAATTTCATGGAGTGCCTATGAGTTCTTGTATTGTGAGAAAGGGAGAAAAGTACTTTCTCTACCTGCTCTATCCCGTGCATAATCTTATAAACCTCGATTAGTTCACCCCTCAGTCGTTGTTTCTCCAAGCTAAAGAGCCTCAAGCACTTTAACCTTTCTTCCATAGGGAAAGTGTTCCAACCCTTTTATCATTCTAGTTGCCCTTTTCTGCACTTTTCCCAATGCTATAATATCCTTTTTGAGGTGTGGTGACCAGAAACATGGTAGGGGATCCAAGAAGCCCATGTGGATGAACAGAGAACAGAGAATTGCGTGCTGTGCTAGGGGAGAAAAAGGAAATGTTCAAGAAATGGAGGCAAGGACACACCTCTAAAGAAGAGTATCTGTGGGTTGCTAGGCACTGGAGTTCAACCATCAGAGAGGCCAAAACTCACAGTGAGCTAAAGCTGGCCAGGGAGGCTTACGACAACAAGAAACTCTTCTTCAGATATGTGAGGAGCAAATGCAAGATAAAAGAGGCAATGGGCTCACTATTGGGTAAAACTGGAGAAACTCTGACAGAGAACAGAGAGAAAGCAGAAAGGCTCAATGCCTATTTTGCCCCAGTTTTTTCCCTGAAGAAGAGAACAGGCTCACCTAGAGATGGTAGGAGGCAAGGCATGGTGCCTGGGCTGCTGGTGGACTACAGAGAGGTAGTTGAGAAGCACCTGGCTGCATCGAATGAGCACAAATCCCCCAGGCCAGAGGGCGTGCACCCAAGAGTGCTCCAAGAACTTCCTAGAGAGCTCGCAGAGCCTTTGCCCATCACCTTCCAGCCCTCTTGGAGGATGGGAGACGTGCCACAAGACTGGAGGAGGGCAGATGTTATCCCAGTTTTCACTAAAGCGAGGAGGGATGACCCAGGAAACTACAGGCCAGTCAGCCTGACCTCCGTCCCAGGGAAGAGACTGGAGCAGATTTGAAAGGGATCGATCTGCGAGCACCTAAAGGACAACTTGGTGATCCAGGGAAGTCAGCACAGATTTGTCCCCACCAGATCCTGCCAGACCAACCTCTTGATCGCGAGATAAGCTTACTGGGAATGCTGTTGGTGGTGTTTACCTGGATTTCAGTAAAGTTTTTGACAGGGCTCCCTATGATGTTCTGATGGGTAAACTGAAGGACTGTGGACTGGACTCTAGGATATAGTTAGGCAGATACAGAACTGGTTGGAGAACTTATTAATTTGTGCGAAACTTCCTTTTAATCGCTGTTTTACCTATGTACGATTAGAATTATTTTATTATCCTAATTCTGTATTGTGACGGTCTTTGTCTATATATACAATAAAATTCTCGATTCTCTGGTTGGAGAACCGCACTCAGAGAGTAGTTGTCGATGGCATTTCATCTGAATGGAGGGAGGTGTCCAGTGGGGGGCGCCACGGGGCTTGGTTCTCCCAGGGGCTGCCGGACTCAGCACCAGCGGCTTTTATGCAGAGTATTCTCTGTCCTTACATTCGAAGCAGTTTCTACCTTGAGCATCAAAATGGCGGAATGGGACTTGGAACAAGGCTTGACATTTGTCTGGGGCATTTGTTTGTTCAAATGCCAGTCCTATCTGAATGTAGCCATGGTGCCCCAATGTCAAATCAGAACCAGGCCACTGGTGGGGGTTGGGCAGGGAAAGGGAGGGACGTCCGCTGCCTCAACCATAAGCCCGTTGGAAGAGCTCCATCTTGACTATTTAACATACAGAATGCTTAAAGGACACTTACGAGGTGTTGTTCGTTTGAAGTGAGCTGAGTCCATTATCTGTTTGACAGAAATATTTTGTCTTGGTAGGAGGGAAAGCACCTGAGGCTGACGTGAGGCGAAAGCAGCAATGGGAGCACAGCCAGTCTAAATACCAGCAAAAGGTCAGGAAAAATGTCTCTGTCACTTCCCTTGTCCCTTGCATGGGCAGCGAGGGAATCTCTTGCTTCGTCTAACTTAACCTTTCGTTTTCCTCTGACGTGAAACGAGTGCGCAGAAACGTAAACCTTTTCAAGGCGTATTGGCGATGGCTCGAAATGGCAGCTGCAAGAAAATAGGGTGCCCTTTGAAAGACTGGCCGGGCCTCTTCGCTGGGATGGTCGTGAAGGCGGTCAGAGGCCGAGTATTCAGTCTGCGTTCCCACGAGGCAAAGAGGCGACACGCAGCCTCCGCAGACCAGGTTCTGGGACAGTTTCGTGGCATCTTCATGGACCCTGCAAATCTGGTCTTTAAGCAACACGTTCCCTCCCCCCCCCCCCCCGCCAAGAAGACCTCTTGAAAACACAGCTGCAGAAAGAGTCACTGATAGGCTCCTTGTGGCTGTCCCCCAGTTAAGGGATGAACAAATAAGATCTTCTTTGTCTTAAGAGGTGCATAAATTTGCATATGAGTAAAACAAGCATATTTTGCTTTTCGTGTGATACATTTTAAAAGGAGTGTCCCACCTTCTTCTTTTTTGCATTGGAAAGAATACTTTTTCCGAGTTGGTGCTTCTGTCTGCAAAGACAGGTATTAAAAATAAGCAGTGCTTAAATATTTTGCCCCATCAGGTGCAGTTTTTTTTCTCATTAGTTTAAACAACTAACCTGAGGATTAGCTATAATTACGAAACAAGAACATGTTTCAAGAACTTGCTCAGTTTTCTCTTTTTAGAGTAGAAAATTCCATATATTGATGAAAGCAATGTGCAAACTGTGAGTGTAACAGAAGTTCAGGTACGTGGAGGGTTTTTGCACTGCAGAGGGCAATGGCTTCGTGGCCGCAGTTGCCTCTCCCAAGCGTCCTCTGGAGGTGTCGTCAGTTTGCAAGGGCTGGGCATGAAGACACCAGTGGGATATAGAACATGCCACGGAGTGTATTCCAAGGCTCCTCTAATTTTGTTCTGGATGACAAGATATTATCTTCTGCTGCCAGGTCCACAGCTGTGTAGGAGTAGACAGTGGCGAGGTGGGAGAGAATTGTTTCCCAACAGTGACCATTTAGGTACATACTTCCTGTTGTTTTATCTTTGCTTGCTTTCTTGCCTTGGAATTTTTCACCCTCTCTAGTTAGGGTCATGCTACCCTTACATGAGTCTTAGCTCCCCCAGATTGCCACCCCAGGTCTAATTATCACTGAGAGTTTTCCTGTTTCATAAGACCATACAGAAGGTGTCCTCTTTGAATTTCCTGTCTGAGCAGCCCTCTTTCCAGTTCCCCTTTCTTTGCTCTGCACCTTAAAAAGAGAGTCCCTTTCTCTGCCTGGTAAATCTGCAAACTGAGGAGCCCATTATACCCCCCACACACACACACACCTTTTTGCAGGTTCAGAGAAGGGGTTTTGTGCAGGACACCTGAGGTCTAGTGTGGCCAGTGCTAGCTCACCCAGGTATGGCTTGCCCGGGCGTATTCTCATTCCCTCTCCCTCCTGCCCAGCAAAGAAAGGGTTCTGTTCGCAGCCAGGCACTCTGTTTGCCTGGGCTGAGAGTTCAGGTCTGCCATGGAGGGGAGTTGCCAAGTTGCAGCTGCACTTGAGGTTAGGAGGAAGCAGGCCATTGGAGCTTGCACAGTGAGGCAAGGGGCAGGGAAAGCCCGTTCTGTCTTGGCTTTCATCACTTGCCAGTGATGGTGGACATGTGTGACGGAGCGTCAAGGCTTAATGCCTTACACAGTCTGAGAAACTTTGAGTAATGGGCTGTTCAGACACAATTCTGTGGAGAGAGTCAGGGAAATTACAGTTGGGAACTGACAATTGAAGAAGAGACAGTTTAGCACTGACTGAGGACTGGGAAGGAGGCAAAAGAGAGTGAGAGGATCGCAGAAGATCCCTATTCGAGCTAAAAAAGGGACAGAGCTTCTAGTCAAGAGAAGTAATCCCTGCCCAGTGAAAAGGGAGATAATTCTTAAAAGAGGAGTGTTCCCTGGTCTGTGTATATAGAAGGATCTTGGGAACTTGGTTGTATGTTCCTGGCTTCTTGATTTTAAGTTCTAAACATGAAATGTCAGTGAAACCTCAGAAACCTGTGCTTGTGAGTTAAAGCAGAAACTGAAAAGACTCTATCCTCAGATTTTCAAAGACCTTGTTGAAAAGCAAAAACACTCACTTGTTGGCAGCCTATTATCTGGATTTAGTGTGATTACAAAGTTACCTTAGTTTTTATTATTGATTCACCTCATACATCCTGACCTAAAATATTTTGTGTATTTTTTAACTTTCTAAAGTCTCATGTGCCATTACAGGCGAGAGCCAGTTTGGTTAAGTGCGTGGACTCTAATCTGGGAGAGCTGGGTTTGATTCCCCTGTCCTCCACTTGCACCTGCTGGATGACCTTGGGCAAGCCATAGTTCTGGCACAGCTGTTCTTGAAAAAGAGCAGTTTCTGTCAGAGCTCTCTCAGCTCCACCTACCTCACAGGGTGTCTGTTGTGGGGAGGGGAAGGGAAAGGAGTTTGTAAGCCGCTCTGAGACTCCGGGTAGTGAAGGGCTTGGTATAAATCCAATCTCTTCTTCTTCTAGAATATTAGCAGGTGGGCTGAGCCAGCATCAAAATATATTAACGTGACAGGGTGGGACAGCCATAGACCAACAAATAAGAAGGAAATAGATGTAGGGGCTGCTCAGCAAGAAAGAGAGAAGAAACAAAGGGAAAATCCTGTGTGTGAGTGAAGGAAGAAGGTGAGGTTGCTGTAACATGCTACAGCCAATAAAGAACTCAATTTCAATGGATAATCAATGGCCATAGGTGACAATGAAATTTCAGGTTGTAGGCACTCTTCTAAGGAAGAGAGACTCAGAACACTGCAAGTCCAGTTTGTCTAGGTAAGCTTCAACCCATTTTTTAAAAATCCTGATACCATTTCAAGGGAAGTACAGTCATCATTCTTTGGGAAGTGCAGACTGTAACAAAAACTCAATTTTCTTTTTTGCTGTAGTTGAAAAGAGAAACATATGTGAGGATGAAGAGAGAGGCTGAAGAAGCAGAGCTTTTGAAGAAGAAAGCAATTCAAAGAGAGAAAGTAAGACAGTGTTAGTCTGGCCAACTGAGTAGTGGGTGTGTTCTGCATCTAACTGATAGTCGTGTAAGACGCCTGGGGATAATCTCAAACCTGGAATGAAAACTTCTACATCTCTGCCACCCAAGAATTCTCAGGTTATTTCTCCAAAGCCATCAGGTTTATGATCACAAGATCTCCCGAAAGTCTACTAAAGGCTCTTGTCTGCTCCTCAAGGGGACATTCCATGTTGATCTGGAATAATGGGCTAGGATCAAGGTCCCCAGGCATCCACAGGGCCAAATACCCCACAGTGAAGATGCAGAACTGCTTCCAGTATTGTCCCTTCTTGAAATGGTGAGCAAGCTTTTGTGGAGTTCTGTGTTCTTGTGATGTGTGAAAGAGTCATCTGATGTAAAACATCTGAACCACAGAACTGCCAAGTGCATGATGGAAACTCCAGTAAACTGCCCACTCCTGAGGCCCCCAGTGTCCTCCAAGGTTTGCGGGTTTTGCTTGTTCAGTTCAGTTCAGTTCTGCAACTGTCAGGAGAGGGAGGGATGAGGGGTGCTTTGAGGGGGGGGCCTGGGTAGAAGTGGGAGGGGAGGGGTGTTCTGCCAGAGAAGGGCATTCTCGTATTGGAGGTAAGGGGCTGTGTTGTTGATAGTCACACAGCATCCTTCACTTGTGAAGGATGCTGTGTGACTATCAACAGCACAGACCACAGTAAACTTGTATCCTAAATCTCAAGGATTACTAGACGATGATTGGTGGAGGTTCAAACTGGATAGTCGGCATTTTGCTTAGCTGAACAGACAGAGACACCTGAGTGCCTGGAAAAGGCAGCAGCAGAAACAAAGTACTCCTGGGGGCACCTCTCTACAGTGGCACGTTTTTATCCCTGATTCTATCCCATTTCCCCCAGAAGGCACGTGCCCGAGTGAGGGTTCGTAAATATACCCCCACTTGGTTTCTTTTATTTTAAGGGTTGATTCACAGGACCAGCTACTGCGTTGACAAGGGTAGCCCTATAGACATGTTCTGTTTTACCTTATGATTCCATGAGTGTTTCATTAGAACAACTCAATTTACCTCAGGTTTGTTTTAGGTGAGGTGAGTTTCCAGTTCTGTTGGCATCTCTTCAGCTGACCGTTTTTTTTTTTATAAAGGTAGCCACGAGGGCTTTCAGTAGGTCGGGGTGCTGCTGGTTTCCGAAGTTTGTCTGGACTGGGTGGAGGGTGTGTTTGGCCCTCTGCCGCTGTGCGGGTGTGGCAGGGCCTCAGGTGCGTTCTCAAGGGGGGGCCCAGGCAGGCTCCCAGCCGCTCTCGTGACTTCCAGCCGTGTGTCGGGTCCCATTTGGAGTGGCTCTGCGCTCGGGGTCCGTGGGGGTGGTGTCCCTCACCAATGAGGTGGCGCTTCACTATGCTGACGCTTTAATACCCTAGGCCAAGGAACTTGAAGAAAAACGAAGGCAAGAACAGTGGCCAAGAGGACGGATGCTCAATGAGGACAACTACCTGTAAGTCCAGCTTCCATAGGGAAGCGATTTAAAAAAAAAAAAGCTTTGGTCAGCCGGAGTGGTGGTGTGGTGAGAGTGTAACTAAAAATGAAGGCCTTTCTTCTTCCTACTGGTCCCTGACACCAAGCAAATGAAGGCCTCTCTTGTTCTGGGGTCTGGCCCTTTGGTTTAAGGGGTTAACTGGTGCATGATCATTTCCCCTCAGAGTAATGAAGGGTTTTTTTCTTAGCGACTTTCTGGCTTATTTTCCCCGTCTTTGTGACTTTCTGGCTCTCCCCCCCCCCCACATTTCTCTCACATGACCTGCTTCCACTGACCCTGAGAACGCTGGTGTGTGTCTTTGCTCAAGGTTGGCCGTGTGCTGGACAGTCCTTGACCGCCCTGCCTTGTGAGGGGCAAAGTACTGTGGAAAGACCAGCCTGGAACATACTTTGATTTTCACTCAGGATGGTGAGATCTGAGCCCAGCAGCACCTCAGAGGCCAACAAGGTTTCCGAGGCAGAAGCTTCCGGGGGTCCAGGCTCCCTCCGTCAGTCACTTGTTCCCATCGGAGACTCTCAAAAGCTGTGACTGCAAAAGCCTTGCCTGTCTCTCAGGTGCTCCTGGACTCAAATCTCGTTGTCTGACTGCAGACCGACAAGGCTGCCCTCTAGAGCCGTCATGAGGGTCGTAATCTTTAAAAAACGCGAGAGAGTGGCACACCTCACCCTCCTCCTGGCACTCCCCTCAAGCTTCTCCAGCTAAATGCCAAAGAGCCCACGCCAAAACAGGTTTCTGATGGCGAGACCAAAAGGCTGTTTTCCACCTAGCAGAGTATATTAACGCGTTTTCTGCTTAAGGCGACAGCCGCATGAGCAGTACTAGATAGAAAGAAATATAATTAACGCGTGCATTTGTTTTCCACTTGGTTTGCTTTAAGAATTGCACCAGTTGGAATAAGACAGCAGGACTTCATAAAAGAGAAAGATGGCAGGGAAGGGATGCAGAACAGGACTGACGAACTGAACCAAGGAAGACTCTGGCCTCTGACCGCAGGGCTGCATTCGCCAGACCGCTGGCCAGCTGCAGAGTTGCCCTGGCCTTCTGGAAGCCTCCGGAGCACTGGCAGAATCTCCCCCAAAATGCCACAATCTGTTTAAATTTACCTTTCCAAATGGCCAGTTCCATAGCTGCAGTGCTCAAAGTACCATTCATAAATCAAAATAAGTGCATGCTTTGAAGAGTCCCTGCCTTTTCTCCTCTAAAGCCAGTTTGGTCTTGGTGCTGGGGGGTGGGGGTGGGGAGTACTTGCCACACACACACAAAAAAAGAGTTTGGGCTCAAACATGCTTGTCTGATCTCTTTTCAGTCTCATGCCCAGTTCTGTCCTAGATCTAACCTCTCTTTTAGCATTGTGGAATATTTAGCCAAAAGGCATGAAGGGGGGAGACACCCTCTAGAGTGCCGTAGGAAAAACAGTCTGAATGCCTGTGGGGGGGTACGTTCTAATTGTCCCCATTAATCTGTCCACTCAAGCTGGCAGGAAATAAGGCAGCAGATTGGCGGCACAGATTGTGTGTGTGTGTGTGGGGGGGTGCTTGCAGAGCAGCACCTCCGTGTAATAGACTTCTCACCAGTCCTGTAATTTTCTCAGACTGTGGGATTGGTGTCAACGGTTCCAAAATAATAAATGAAATCAGGATGCCTGAAATTACTTCCAGGGATGAACTCGGGAAGGTGGGCAAGCAGAAAATAAATTATTCTAGCCAGCTAACAAAAAATGTTTGAAATAATTGGCAATTAAAAAAACCTGTTGATTGGAAAAGTTAATGAGAACTGAGACAAGATGATGCTGGGAAAACTCCTGTGGATTTTTGTTTTGCCCGTTGCTACTGGGGAAAGTCGGCTTTGGTTATCTGACATCTTGCGGTGTTTGCCAAGAAGAAAAAAATTAGTTTAGGTTAAGAGAAAAAACATAGAGGAAAGAAGGAGAAGTTTGGGGAGATTAATTCTCAATATTACTGTGCCCTAGGGTCTCTTGCATTTCATCGCTGCATTCCAATGTGAACTCTCATGGCGGAAGAATTTCTTGGGAATTCATTGGTTTGGATCCTGCAGGTCTCGTCCCTTGCTGGAGGGGGCTTCTCTCAGAGGGGAGCTCTTTCTGCTGCTGACCAAACAGATCTGCAGGATCACAGCCATCTCATTCTGTGTGGAGAATCCCGTTGTTCCTCTGATAACTTGTTACCTTTGCCAGAAAAAAGAGTTGATTATAAATATGCTTTGAATTTGTCCCCTGAAATTGGGAAGGACATCTTATTTATCTCTTGAGCACATATTTCATCCTGCTCTTTCCCCCATGGATTCCAGGGCAGTGTGGATCATACTGGCACCTCAGTTTTATCCTCCCAGCAACCGTGTAAGGTCGGCTAGACTGAGAGTGAGAGCACGGTGGGTAGTTTGAACCCAGATTGCGTAGCAAATTCACCCAGAAGGCAAGTTTGGCTTAGCGGCCAAAGTGTTGGACTGCGATCTAAGAGACCTGGGTTCAAATCCCCACTCTGCCAAGGAAGCGGCTGGGTTGGTGGGTGCCCTTGGGCCAGTCACGTGCTCTTGGGCTAACCTGCCTCACACAGCTGTTGTGAGGATGGAACGGGGGAAGGAAGAACAGTGCATGCTGCCCTGAGCTCTTTGGAGGGTGAGATTAGCATAAAGCAAATAAAAAATTGTCCTCTCTAATCACTATACAACGCTACCACCTTATCTTGAAATAATTTTGTTATATTACTTTGTCTGATCTGCTGAGGAAACTTATTTTGAGCTAATAATTATATTTTCCAGCTACAGCAAGGTGGGTTGTGGCTTCCTTCTGGGGGATTGAAAGATTTGTTCCCTTATGACAAACTGATGGCGAAGATTTCTATTATACATTTTGCCAAAACATGTTTTCTGTCTCTAATGATTGGTAGTTGTATATGTGGGCTTGGAAGAATTCTTTTTCCACTGCAACAAACTTGACCATCTTTTAATATAGCTTTCTATTTGTTCTTTCCATTGATTTCTAGTGGCCAGTGCAATAGTCTGTTCCAAGGTCAGGAAATTATTGAAACAAACAGATGCAAAAATTTTATATGGTCATATGGTACAATACTATGGCCAAATAATAAAGCAAGGGGCTGTGGTCTAGAATAAGACATCATTAAAGGCCTTGGCAAAGAAAATGCAAAAGGTAGGCACCAGACAATCTTCAGGGAAGATCATTCAAATGCATGTTTCTTAGGCTGTTTAACATCCACACCTCGTCCGTAGGCTGATGCTCAGAGCACGGAAGTGCCAAAAACAATAGGGAACCCTTAGCATGTCATTATAGCCACAAATAGCACCCACCAAGGAAAGACCATCAGCAATCCACAACTATATATGATCAAAACTGTATATTACATTCATTAAAGTACAAGGATGGGTTAGTGGTCATAAGCTAATAGAATGTATAAACACATATCCAACAGATTGCTCATAACAATTGGGCATTATTTACAAAAAGAACTTGTTCAAAAGCCAACAGTAGGCTCCTCTGTAGTCCCATACATAAATAGTGTCCATAGACCTCAAAAAAGAAAGTAACTGTGGCAGAAGACACTCACTGTGGAAAGAAAAATGGCTGTATGTCTCTCCCAGGTATAAATGCAGACATTTCAATGATCTTCAACAGCAGCTGGTAAAACGGAACTGTGAAGCAATCATAAATATACATAAAAAGATGGGGTCGAATACATCTCTCCTTATATATAATTGTCCTTTGGTGGTGGCACTCTCCAGAACATTCCACACGCTCCCAAATCAGTTGGCTGTCATAACGTGTCCCTATCCACTCACTTGCATTGCCTGAGTCGCACCCACCGAAGCAGCACCCGTGAGAATTTACCTCACTGTGCGCTGGGATCCCTCAGAACATGGACACTCCGGTGCTGCCTGCCCCTGTCTGCCGCCCCGCTCTGGACCTGCTGACGCTTCAGGTTGTGGCCGCTACCGAGAGGCCTACCATGGGTCCACAGAGGTGGCACACTCCTTTTTGATGTTTCTGCCTGTCAGAGGGGCTGGCATGCTGGCCCCTCTATCAGGCAGAAGCCCTCTGGATTCATTTTCTCTCCCTTCCTCTTTCCTTCACCCCTCTTGGAACTGAGGCAAAGGGGGGGGGGAATGGATCCCAGGCACTTCTGCCTCTCAGACGGACTGGCACTCTGCCCCCTCTGTCAGGCAGAAGCCCTCTGGATTCCTGGCACTCTCTCAGAGCCTCTTTCTAGAGCTCGTTGTATTGTATTTATTTCCACAATGGGCCTTATTCCTAGTAATACATATATCAGTTCAAAACCATAGGAAAAATATATCTCACCCCGATTTCCAAACTAACGGGCACAGTTCAATAACTTCACTGGAATCCTAGGGTTCTCTACAAGGCAACATTGCCGTGCAGCATTTAACCATATACAAATCCATTGCACTACAGTTTCTTAAAGCGGACCCCTCCCATTTTTCACAAACATGCCTGAGTTTCAAATAATTGCAGTCATCCTCAAATAAAGGCAGCAAAATCAAGCATCTGATTCATTCCATTTGGTGCTAAAGTTTTTAATTAAAAAATCAATCTGGACTCCTTTTGCAATGAAATTTGATTAGCATTTTGAATGGTGAATGGTTTACTCTGATATACAAATGCTACAAAAAAGCCTAATTTCTTCAGGACTATGCCTGGCTTGTGTGTAATGTTCTATCAGGGCTTGGCTAATATTATTGTGCACCCTAGAGCAGTCTTCCAACATACATGTACCGATAGAATGTGTGGATATACCCACATATAAGAGCCCACAGGGACAGACAGACACATATACAATAGTTTTTGCTGAGCATGTTGCCAGTGCTAATTTTTATGTTCTTTGAAGGCTCCTCAAAGACCTCCTCTTTCACGAATTTGCATTTCCTTGGACTCTTGGACAAAGTTACTGTCAACACTCTCTGGCAGTGATTTGTTTATTGATGAATAAAGATGTTCCAAGCTGAGACCAGTACTGTGTCAGAACTGAGGTTCTGGCATCCAAATCTCCAATTATAGACAGTTCGAACCAGACCCCCTTTGGGTCCCGTCCAATCATACCCCACAGCCATCCCACCTAACTTTCACTCACTCTACACCCCCACCTGTGAATATACTGTTAATTTCTCTAAGCGAAGCAAGCACAGTCATCCCCAAGGTCATCCCTGCATAGGGAGGTATCTTAGGAAGATTGACATTGCCACTACAACAGAGCCATTCACACGCTCACTCACACCCCTCTGCAGGCCCCAAGTTCCCAGAACATGGCAGAGTTTGACATTCGGGGCCCCCAAAGCCCTCACCCCCCCCCCAGCTTGAGGGGGTACCACTTATAGAAAGCACGCACCAGTTTAGAAGCTTCCACACTTCCCCTGATAGGTGTTATTTGTGGCAGAGCATGGAAGTGACCTTGTCCATAACGAAATGGCTGGCCGTCCACACTGGCCACCAACATGGGGCAAAGAACAGATCATTTGGAAAGGAAAATGTCACCAAGAGAGAAGTTGCTGTTGGCGAGGTGATAGGTGGTCAGAGCATAAGGTAAGGATAGGTACAGAGAGGAAACTCTGAACATGAAGATTTGATGGCAGTTGGTGAAGCCAGCTTGGAAAGATTTGCAAGCAGCTGGGAAGGGAGAGGAGGCGGAAACACAGGCAACAGTCTTCCTCCATAGAAATGCCTTTTAAAAACACCCCAGTCTGTTAAATGCTGTTAATCTGGGCAATGACTGTTACCAGCAGTAGTTTGTGTCACCTCACTTTATCAGGGGTCCCCAATGTGGTGCCACCCCCGGACACCTTTTCTGGCACCCACCAAGGGTTTTTAGAAACTGGGTGGGGCCAAGTAGGGCTTTTGCCCAGCAAGGCTTCTGATTGGCCGTTGGAGATTTGATTGGCTGTGCGAATTTTTTAAATTGTTGCTTTGGCAGCAGCTGCCAGCACAGCACACGAGGACCTCTGCTGTGTGACTGAAGGTAAGACATGGCGATCGTTTCATGGCTGGCTCTGCCCCCTGTGGCAGCCATGTTGTTGCTACGCCCACCACCCTCTGCCAAGATTCCAGATGTGCCTGCAGGCTCAAAAAGGTTGCACTCTATTGTTCTTTTGATTGATCAGTTTGATAGCTTTAGGCCCCATCCTGAGAAATCTAAGCTAGAATCTGGGGTTGGCTCCGAATTTCTTCATTGACCACTCTTGCAATTCTTCTTGCATTCACCCTACAGAGAAACCACTGAGTTCTTGAATAAACTGGCTTTAGGCCCATCTCAGAGAACCTCTTGTCACGCAGAAGGCCACGGTCTGGAATCTACACCCTGGGTAAGTTTTGTTGTGGGCTCTGCAGTGGCCAGTATGAAAAGTACAGCTTGTCCTGTGTCAAAGCAGACAGGGAGACTGCTTCTCCTTGACAAGCTCCCTGTTCTGACCAGAGGAGACACGAGTGAGACTGAGGGCTCCAAGCGGCCCGACCCCAATGAGGAGATTTGTCCCTGTGCAGCCAAAAGAGAACCTTTCCAACTAACAACTCTTTCTGTGGCCACCGGTACGGAGCAGGAGCTGGTGACTGAAATCCCTGAGGTTTCCTTCCCCAGTTGGACTGTTCCAGCTTCTCCGACCACCACTGGTCCTGAGTGGGGGAGGTACCACTCTGGGAGGCCCACCTGTGCTTGCCTGGAAGAGGATTTTTTTCAGACCACAGAGCCACACAACGCGGTTGGTTTTCTTAAATGGCCTAAAAAAACTCAAATGCAGCTTGTGGAAGGGGAAACATTGGCCAAATAACTTGTACTTGCAGCAGCAGAGCAAAGGAAGTAAACCTCTGGAGTCAGCGCTTTATCCCTAAGCGGGGCAGCCATTATTAAAGCAAAAGCCGAACGGAGGCTTGTAGAGTGATTGTGGCATGAAGTTGTGCAGGCCAGAGTCTGTGTTTCATCTCATGCGGGACATGTGATGTCTGTTGGCTTGCATGGACAAGGAAATGTGCAAGAAAGCAACAAAAGGCAGGAAGCCTGTGATATTTCTAGGCAGAGCTCAATGTGTATGGCGGGGGGGGGGCAGGCAAATGAGTCTGTCTCTGCATAAATTGAGACAAACATGGCAACGTTCAGCAACTGGGGGGGGGTTTGCACACTTTTATGTTGTTTATCATCTGTCTTTCTCACTGAGTCTGAAGGAGGATTACACAGTGTAAATCACTGCAATGAGTAAGCTGAGACATCTAATGAGCAATGTGATAGGACTAAGACCTGCAGAAATTTGAAAGGGAGCTGTCCTTTGAACAAAGTGTAAGCACATCTTCTGGGGCCAATTTGTTACGGTGCAGCCCTGTTTCCTTTATAAAAATGCCCTCCTGAACAATTCTGTTTTACACAGTTTGGGAGATGCCTGGAGCCTGCCTGGCCTCCTCCAGCAGGCCATTCCAGGGGTGGGGGCCTGTACAGGGTTTAGCCCACCCAGGCCATGCCAGGAATGGGAGGGAATCCTGTACTTTCCAGTACATTAAACAACAAGCCACAAGACAGTCTGTACCATCTCTGGTCTTCACAAAAATTTGCCACCAAAACCTCTTTTCACTAGTCCCTGCCTTTCCTAAGGGAGAGATTCCAATCTACTTGCAGTTTCTTTCAAGCTGCTAGGCTGGCAGGAGCTGGGACCAGAGACAGGAGCTCACTCCATCACGTGGCACTAGGCTCTCAGACTGCTGACCTGCAGACCTTCTGTGGCCTGCGGTCTCACTTCCCCATTCGTTCTGTATGTGAGCTTGTAGTGCTGTTGTCCATTTCAGTGTGTTCCCTTGAGAAGTGGTGGAAATGGTGGTTGTTCCTCAAGGGGAGGCCTTCAGGCTGTAGCCAAGACTCATCCAGGCATGGTTCTCCAGAGCTGAAAGGGAGTGGTAGGGGTCTTCTCCTGGTCCATCAGCGACATGCTCATGCCTCCTGAGTCTCTGGTCCAGCTGTCTAGTTGTGACAGGACAGGTCCCGAAACTGGCAAGACCGGTGTGCCAGGACAAGGCAACAGTTGGGACAAAAGAAATGTGCAGCCCCCGCATAATGGTGCGTTTTACCTTCCACCTGCAGCTTTGAGACATTTATTGTGACTCTGAAGAGGCATAGAGTTGGTTAACTAATGGGAACAGCGGAACACTCTGCTGCATTAGGTGGAGCGGCATCTGTAAATGCCAACCAGTCTGTCTTACTCACATGGTATGATATGCGTGTTAAGTGGAGAGGCAGTTAAGTTCCAGCTGTCTCTCTAAGTCCTGCTTTCTTTACTGTGCAACAGGCCAGAAGCCGGGCGTATAAGGAACTCCAAAGACAAGAAGAAGACAGGAAACTGCAGGCGATGAAGGAGGAGCAGCGGAGGAAGGTGAGGAAGCAGCTGCTCACTCACACCGGCGAGCCCCTTGGGTTTGGCATGTGAATGCTCGTGTTGGGCTGGCTTTCAAATTCATGGGGAGGAAAGGCAGTAAATTCCTTGACCTGAAATTTGAAAACCCCAGCTTTATTTTATTTGACTGGTGTGTTTGTGGCCAGCAGTAACCAGATATTAGTTCATCAAGGGCTTCCTTTGAAGGCTAAGAACTGAAAAACAAGTAAAGTTTGAGTCCAGTGGCACCTTTAAGATCAACAAAGTTTAATTCTGCCCAGTCAAACTTTGTTCTGTTGCTTCAGACCAACATAGCTACCGACCTGAGATATAAATGACCTTGTACACGTCTTCCATTGAGTGTAGCCCAACTGTCCTTTCACCTGTTGCTGCAGCTCTGCTTGTCCATCTCCCTGGCAGTGTTCTGCCTGTCTGTGCTGTCCACTTGGTCACCTAAACATCCACCTGTTCAGCGGGTTACTGTTACGTTAGCTTGCCATAGTTTCTTCAGCCCCTCAGTTGCAAAATCCGTGGCCAGGAAGCACGGGACCGGGAGCACATGTGGACCTCCCCCATCTTGCCCCTAAGCTTGCAGTGGTCCTGCTTAGTGGCTGAAGCCATGCTTTCAAATCTCAAATGATGGCCCACGGCAAGAGCTGTGGGAAACCTGGAAGCATAGCAGATGCTTTGAGCAGCAGTTCTAGTCCTCAAGAAGCACTGGTAGGACCTGGCTTTGTTAGAATTCAGAACAGGAACTGTACTGCTTAAAAGGAGATGATGTGGGTGTGTCTCTAGGCCAGCCTAGACAACACTGTGTCTCCAGGTCCACAGTGAGAGCCTGGCACCATTTTGGAGCCTTTTTAAAAACTTTGAAACTCACCCCAGGGGCCGTGGGGACCATGGGGCAAGGGGCCCCCTCATGTTTTCAAGAGCTGAGATGGCTGTGGTGCACTTGGGCATGGCATCACCACCTACTTTGGCCCTCATGGGTGAGTGTGTGTTCTTCCAGTCTCTGTTTCTAAAACCCTTCAATGAATTCAGCCCATCTGATCACCCCATGTGGGCTTTGCTTTGTTTCTGGGGTGCAGCAGAAATGGGCTTTCTTTCTTTGTGTTTTTTTAAAAGAACCGTTGGCTGCCTGGCCTGTGCTAAAGCCCCTGGGAATGAAGAGGATGGCTTCTCTGGTTCGTGGTGTCATTTGGCCCAACAGCTACCAAGGGGGAAACTGTACCCAGCCCTTCTAAATGGATCGCTGTAGGGACCAGCTCTCCTTTTAGCCCATCCTCTCCCCCATAAAATGTTGGAAAGGAGAAAATGGGAGACAGTGGAAAAGAAGGCATTCTCATTTTCCTCACTTGTGTGTTCCTGTTGCGGGAGGGGGGAGGTTCTGTTCTGCACATGTTTTGTTCCTCCTAGTGGTCAATTCAATATTACATTGCTCTGTGTCTGGCATATCTCCCAGTTGTGCAGGTTTTTATGCCGGACATACACAATGTAGGATCTAATCGACCACTAGAGGGAGCAAAACAAAAATCTGAAGCAACACACAAGGGAAGAAAATGAAAATGTAGGAAAGCCCATAGACTACTAGAGATGGAAGGTCACCACCTCGTACAACCCCTGACTTAATGTAGGAAATCCAGCTGTAAAGTGTTTCCAGCAGATGGGTCTCCAGCCGCTGCTTGAGGATCTCCAGTGAGAGAGATCCCGCCCCACCCCAGCATTGGTTCCATTGTCAACCAATATTAGAGTAGTTGGAAGTCCTCTAATTTCTGCTTCTTGCTTCCTAGAAAAAAATTATTTCAGGAAAGGATCTCCTTAGTTTGGTGGTCTTAGGGTGTAACTGCACACGACACCATCAGGTGTGCCGTTCTGTGCTGGGAATTTGATTCCCAGGTACGTGAGGATCTGGTTCAGATTGGGCCCCTGACACATGAGAAGCTGCTTCAGCGCTTCCCTATGTTCTGTTTTCCTGACCTTAAATGGCATTGGGGGCCCACTGTTTGCCCCAGTGGTGCAAGCTAGGTGTGCCCCATCAGTACATGTGGAGCCCCTAGGGAGACAAGTAGTGGCCACCAAGGAAGGACAGCAGAGCAGGGGGGAGGCTGAAATCCCCTTTCTGCTTGTACACGGCAGACCTGATTCAAATCAAGCCCATACTCACCTGGGAATTGAGTTCCCAGCACAATTTTTAAAATTTATTTTTATTTTATTTATTTCATGACACATGTTTGCTTTATTTATTTAAAACACTTCTATGCCACCTTTCCAGCCAAGCTGGTAAAAGTTAAAACACTTCATACATTAAAATGTTGTGTGAGCTCGGAGAGGACTTGGAGGTAAAAGGTGATGCATAGCAAAGCCATTAGTAGACTCCAGCCACAATGTTGGGTGTGCCATGGTCTCCATTTACTCTTCTGTAGTCTTCTTCTGCAGTCACCTTCCTTGATAGCTGCGTTTTAATAAATGACACTAGGCTCCCTTCTTCTCATCTGCATTATGTCTTTCAGTGGCTATGTTCCAAACATGGGAGTTATCCCACCAACTTTGTTATACACCTTATATTTACCTTCAAAGTCATCTTGTTTTTTCCAGTACCCTGGACATTTGTCTGTTGACATCAAAGGCATGATCACCTTGCTCCCCTGTTTTTGTTTGTTGTTGTTGTTGTTTTATACGTTTCCGTCCTCCACTGGATTCATTTTTAAGCTCCTCTTGAGCTGGTTTGATGGGCTTCCACCAAAGGCATTCTTCCTCATGCAGTGCCTCATGCAGTGCAGTCCCTGTCTCACCAGGAGCTTCTGCCGTGGTCCCAGAAACAGAACTTCTTTCAGCAGCACCATCTCCTTTGCCAGTCACTCAACAGCAACGTTCTTCTCTCTCTGAAGCATTCTGTCTCTTACGAAGAAAGATTTTGGGGGTCAGATAGGATTCCTCCTCACAAAAGCCTCACAGTCAGTTGTAACTTGTTCACTGCGGTGCCCAACAGTGCTGTTTGTTGCTGTGTGGGTGGAAGGAATAACAGTCAATGGGCTTGATGAGTCTCAGCAACACCAGAGATGCAAGACTAGGCTACACACTTCACGGGCTGGTTCTGTGCTTCTCTGTGAGCTGGGATGGCCAGCCACGGAGATGTTATCATTGAATGTTGTTGCTTGGCTTGAGTGGTTCAGAAGGTCTTCTAATTCTACTATTCATGATAGGCATTGGATCTCCCCCTCCCCCATACCTGTACCACTCTTCATCCAGTAGTTGCTTAAAATCATTTATAATGCTCAGACAATAGAGGTGGCCAACGTTATGTTAATGTTCAGCTGTCTTCAGTGAATCCTTCATGCATTAACGTTGTAGTGATTAGGTCATAGTTCCTTGACTTTAAAAGGTAGGCAAAGGACTTTAAAAGGTAGGCAAAAATATCTATCCTCTCCCATATTTCCAGTGCAGGGCTTCGTACAATTTTTTTTTTAATTCGCCAGTATTAATTTCCATCTTTCCCTGGCAGAGTTATTGAAAAAACAAGAGGAACTGGACAGCTCGTTTCTCTTCCTCAGATCCTGGGCTTTGGCAATATGGACTGCGAAGCCGTTCATAATTTTTTGCTGCTGCTCCTGATAAATGTCCCTTAGAATCACAGAATCGTAGAGCTGGAAGGGGCCACACGGACCATCTAGTCCAGCCCCCTGCCCAGTGCAGGACCAGACTAAAGCATCTCTGACAAATATTCGCCCAGCCTCTTCTTGAAAGCTGTCAGTGGAGCTCACCACCTCCCTAGGCAGCTGATTCCACCTTTGAACCACTCTGGCCGTGAAAAAGTTTTCCCTGATATCCAGCTGATACCTTTCTGCATGTAATTTAAACCCGTTGCTTCGGGTCCTCTCCTCTGCTGCCAACTGGAACAGCTCCTTGCCCTCCTCCAAATGACAGCCTTTCAAATATTTAAAGAGAGCAATCATGTCCCCCCTCAATCTCCTCTTCTCCAAACTAAACATTCTCAAGAAATCCCTCAGCCTTTCCTCGTAGGGCTCAGTCTCCAGACCTCTGATCATCCTCGTCGCTCTCTTCTGCACCCTCTCGATTTTGTCCGCATCCTTTTTTAAGTGAGGCCTTCAGAACTGCACACAGGACTCCAGGTGCGGCCTGACTAAGGCAGTAAACAGAGGGGCTGTGACCTCCTGCGATTTCAATGCTATGGCCCTTTTAATACAACCCAAGACTGAATTTGCCTTTTTTGCCACTGCATCACACTGACTGCTCATATTGAGTTTACAGTCCACTCTTACCCCAAGATCTCTTTTGCATATACACTACTCCCAAGAAATGTATCCCCCCTCCAGTATTTGTGCTTGACATTTTTGCAGCCCAGATGTAATACTGTGCATTTATCTTTGTTGAAT
>NW_015176478.1:418452-507182 GCF_001447785.1 Gekko japonicus
CTCCCTGTCAATGTCAACTGGACACCCAGGTGTCCTGTCATGTCCTCTACCATCTCTAGATGGGCTCGAGTTCTTCAGGGAGAAAACAGAGGCAAAAAAGTCATAAAGCCTGGCTGCTTTTACTGTCCTCCACCAGAGTTTCTCCTTCTACTCCTAAAAGCGGTCCAGTTGCCTCTTTTACCTTGCGTCTGCTTCTCACATACCTGTAGAAGTTTTCTAATAGTAGTGAGCCCCCCTGGCCAGACCCAACTCATACGGAGCTTTGGTTTCTCTGATGGCTGATTTGCAGTGCCTAGTAACTCTCATATACTCCTCTTTAGAGGTCTGACCTTCTCTCCATTTCCTGAACATTTCCTTTTTCTCCCTTCGCTTATTCTGAAGCTCTCGGTTCAACCACATCGGTTTCCTGGAGCCCTTACCATGTTTCCGTCTTGCTGGAATAGTGAGGGCTTGAGCTCGCAAAAGCTCATGTTTGAGAAGAGCCCTCCCACCACTCGCCCCTTTCCCTTCCAGCACACTCCCCCAGGGAATGACTCCCATCAAGCCTCTGAGTTTGTTGAAGTCTGCCCAACGAAAATCTAGCCTACGAGTCTGGCCACAAACTTCCTTGACCCCCCACAGCAACTGGAATTCAAGGAGAACATGGTCATTTCCCCCTAAGGTCCCCACCACCTTCACCCCATCTACCAATTCTTCCCTGCTGGTTAATATTAAGTCTAGTATGGCCGAGCCCCTTGTAGCTTCCTCCACCATTTGAAAAAGGAAGTTGTTGGCCAGACAGGTCAGGAAGTTGCGTGATTCTTGTCGCTTTGTTGAGCCTGTCACCCAGTACACATCGGGGAAGTTGAAGTTTCCCATAATAATTATAAGGTTCTGATGTCTGGATACTCTACCAATCTGTTCAAGAACGGCAGCATCCATTTCCTGTCCCTGGTCAGGCGGTCTGTAGCAGACTCCAACAGCAATACCCTTTGTCCTACCTCCCCTTATTTCCACCCATATATTTTCCACGGGGCTGTCAACCCCATTCTCCAGAACTTCCTGACACTCTAGCCCTCTCTTCACATACAGCGCCACTCCGCCTCCTCTTCTACCCTTCCGTTTTTTCTTGAACAACTCATACCCATCCACTACCACATCCCAGTCATGAGAATCATCCCACCAAGTCTCAGTTATTCCTATTATATCATAGCCCTCTGTTTGCAAAAGAATCTCCAGCTCTTCCTTCTTATTACTACTACTACTACCACTACTACTACTACTACTACTACTACTACTACTACTACTACTACTACTACTACTACTACTACTACTACTACTACTACTACTACTACTACTACTACTACTACTACTACTACTACTACTACTACTACTACTACTACTACTACTACTACTAATAATAATAATCTTTCAATTTATTAATCGCTCAATCCTGCAGAGCTTGCTGGCTCTGAGCGATTTACAGTTACTCAATATTACAAGGGACTAACAATGATTTGTGGGGTAGGGGAGGATAACATATATACATCTTAATTCACACACATTTGCTGCCGATGAGGATTTCGTTCAGTTGAAGATTAGACGTGATCTGGACGGCATTTTTCCTCAGCCTGGTTTGATGGTGTCAGCTTTTCTCCAGACTCTTTCGAGTTGTAGCGCCGCACTGCCACCGCCTGGCCGGAACGGCCCATTACAGGCTTTCTTCATGCCAAGGAGATCTCTCTAGGCTTTCCAATCTTGCCATTTTATCTACTTGCCAAAGCTTTCGAACCGCTGGGTAGACAGCGAGCTGGGGACAGGGCTGGTAGCTCACACCAGCGCGGGTCAAGAACTGACAGCAAGCCTGTTCAGCTCAGGTGTTACTATTATAACCAGAGGATAAATCCTCTGTGCCACCGCTCCCCATACTATGGGCATTTTTATATAGGCACGTGTAGCCTTGTACACCTGTCCTACCCAGGTGGGCCTCCACTGTTTTCTTCATTGAAGTCCCAGCGTTGATCGTCCCCTTCCCCTTGCGGCTTCAGTTTAAAGCTCTCCTGATTAAGCTCTCCTGGTTCTTTCCAAATGTTTTCTTCCCAAACCTTGAGAGGTGAAGAAGCCCATCATGTGCTAGAAGGCCTTCTCTAAGAAAACTTATCCCGTGGTCCCAGAACCCAAAGCGCTCCTGCCGGCACCACCATTTCAGCCAACAATTCACCTCGAGTATGGTCTCTTTAATTTTTGTGATGGTATTTACGGCTGTGTCATTCGTCCCCACATGAACCTGTACAAACGGGTACTGATCAGTAGGTCGTATCAGTTTTGGCAGTTGGTCTGTAATATCTTGAATTCTGGCCCCAGATAAGCAACACGTCTCTTGGAGTAGGGGATCCGGCCTGGACACATTACGTTCCATACCCCTGAGCAGAGAGTCCCCGACGACCACCACTTTCCGTTTCCTTCCACTTCTGTGCGGCACCATGCCCTCTTCACTCCCTTTTCCAGGTCTTTGCGACAGGAAAGGGGCCTTCAGCCGACATCATTGCCATCCAGGTATCTTCCAAGAGCACAGCAGAGCTCAGCACAGTAGGGGGCGGGGCTTGTAATCAACAGCAACTCACTCCGTCTCCAGCAGCCCCCGAAACACAATTAGCCCCAAACAGAACTTAAGCAGAACCACTCTGTAGCAGGCTCTTGACTCCCTTCACTTGAAGCACGGGTGTGCGAGAGCTGGGAGGAACGTGTGGCTGGAAAGGGTCTTCACGGAAGCATAGCCGGAAAAAATATCTTTCGGAAGAAGGTTTTGTTCCAGTCTCTCCAATAAAAAGAAGCACGATGGTGTTGGTTAGGGGGCTCTGTTTTGGGTCCTGGCTGCTTCCGGCTGAGGGAAAGCTGTCTGCAAGATTACTGGAACATCTTGGTATACAAGTCCCCGCGCCCTGTGGAGGTCATTCCAGAGGGAAGCCAAGTTGGGCTGCATTCGAGCAGCCAGATTCTAGTCCAGGCCGAGTCCAGATTCGAGTGACGGGCCGGCAGGATTTCCGGGGCACGTGAGCTCTCCAGAGGGAGGTTTGGCTCTTGGACGTCTGTACCCTGCTAATCTTACTCCTTCCAGCAGTGCTGCTGGACTCGAATGTAGCTGTCCTCCCCCCACGCAGGCCCCCTGGTGGGATGAGCACCCAGCCCTGGAGGGCTCTGGGAAGCCTTGAGCTTCTTGGGTGCTCCGGAGGGACAGCAGAGGCGCAAGCTGAGCAGTGAGGTTTCTGCTGGATCCCAGGATCCCACACCTGGTCTTTGTGGCCTTTGGCCGGGGGGGGAGGGCTGTCTGGTGGAAATGGGTGTGGGGCTGGGCTTGGGCCCGGGGGACAGAGGTTTGAAGCCCCATTCGGCCGTGAAGTCGGCTTGGTGCCCAAGGCTGAGAGGATGTGTGACTGGCCCATGTCCCTGCCCCCTAGGATAGCGCGGAGAAGGACCCTGTCCACGCACACGTGGTCCTGAGCAACTCACGGGAAGGGTGGCTGAGAAATGGCAGCATCTGGCCAAGGGCACGCCCCGACTCTGAGGGGGGGCCCGCCCTGAAACTCTTGCTGGTCTCTGAGGTGCCCCTGCTGGACTACTCGGTGTTCCAGGTGTTCTGCTGCAGACCAGCACAGCCGCCCTCTGGAATGCAACAAGGCAGTTACTTCTAAACTAGGGGCCCGTTACTGAAAAAGTGCGTTTTAATCCCCGCCTTTCTAGATGGTCCTCCCTGCCTTACTCTGTCGCCACAGCAGCCCAGGGAGGGAGCAGAGCAGAG
Organism: Gekko japonicus; assembly: GCF_001447785.1. Lineage (NCBI taxonomy): Eukaryota > Metazoa > Chordata > Lepidosauria > Squamata > Gekkonidae > Gekko > Gekko japonicus. The sequence continues at coordinate 422,231 of NW_015176478.1, forward strand.
CCGAGGTTTCCAAGCAGAGGCCAAAGGGCCACCTGGCGGCAGTGCTGACTGTGTGACCTTAGGCAGGACCACGAGAAGGGAGGGCAGGGAGGGGTGCCGCCTCAGGGCTTAGTTCTCGTGGCCCTTCCTTACACGCCCAGGGAAATGCCAGTCGCCACTTTGGGGCCAGGCAGCCATTTTTCTCCAGGCCAGTTTGGCTGGAGACCTTGGGTTTTGGGGTTTTTTGCCATCTTCTGGGGCGTGGATCAGCCGTCACTGGGTGTGTGTCTGTGGGGGAGAGGTATTTGTGGACTTCCTGCACTGTGCAGGGAGTTGAACTAGATGACCTTCCAACTCTGTGAATCTGTGATGCTATGACTTTAACTCGGATCTCCAGATCCTGCTGTAGAACTATTGTGGAATGGTGGTTAGCGTGATAATCTGCCCCCAACTTTTTCCTGGCTTCTGTTGTAGTGGTGGGAATTACCCCCCACCTTAACATTCCTTTTTTTGTTTTTTTGTATTGCTTTTTGTCAGGATTTACAGAATAGATTTATCTACCTAGGGCATTTATAAGCTGCACAGAGTCCAATTTCTGGCAAAATCTGAAGAGGATTAAGATCGCCTATTGATACAATAAAATCCTGAATATATTTATCTTATTTTTTAAAAAAAACTTTTGTAGAATTATCTGTTGCCTGGGGTGAACAGTTATCAGACTGTTCTGGTATCAGGTGCCCAGTGTTATACAGAGAGGCCGAGGAGCTCCTGCAAATGACAGTGCTGTAGGGGAGGAGATCTCTGGGCCCAGATTTTGCAGGGCTTTGAGGTCAATGGACCTTGAGGAGCTGCATTCTCCCACTGGGGGGAGAGAAGCCTCTGGGGCCAGTTTAGTACCTAGAGAATTGCTAAGGGCTGCCCCAGTTGCCAGGGGAGGCACTTTAGCCCACTTATTCCCACACAGGAATATGGGGTTAATATAGTTTGCATTGCACAGGGAAATACAATGCTTAAGGGACTCATAGACCTCCAGGAAGGAAGACATTGATGGGTTGCTACTGTGTGTATTTAATCATTGCTATCTGTGTAATTGTTAAGCACTCATTTAAATTTTTTAATCTGTTTCTCAGGCAGAAATGTTGGAACTTAAACAAAAACGAGAAGAAAGAACAAGAGTAAAAGCCCACCAGCGTGATCAGCAGAGGTGAAATTAATAGAATCTAATAATTCAGCTTTACCCTGCCTCCTACTCTGCATAATACTCAGATTCTCACTGTAGAGTGAGGGTGAAAAGTATGCCTGAGGGGGCTGTGCTGGACAGCTTGGTCATTATAGTCAAATTGCAAAATGCAAGAATATTCTTAAAAGTAGCAACTTGAGTCTTCACGCTCAGAAAAGTCTCAGTTCAGTCCTAACCCATGAAAAGCTATTCAGGCTTCTCTATGGCATTCCGTTTGTTAATCTCTGCCTTCCGGCAAGGCTCTCACATTCATTTCCCCCCTTTTCTGTTTCCAAGGGTGAATAATGCATTTCTGGACAGGCTACAAAACAATAATCGGCCCAGTGGAACTTGCTCATCTGGAGTTTTGGGATACACGGATTTTAGTGCTGACGACTGGGTGAGTAAGAAACCTCATCTTTTGAAGTTTTTAGGGAAAACATTAAATGTGGTTTCAGAAAATGTTTCATTCTTTCAATATTCCTTGAGCATTAAATTCACTGCTGGGGGTGGCACCATAGTGAGAAATTGCATAGTCACTTTTGAGTAGGAAGACCACAAAATGGGAGGTGTCCACTTCTGCACCCTTCAGGTTACCCGGAATATTCCTTTTTCAAATTGCTCCTTTGGTTTGTTACCACAGAAAGGAGTCTTGGGAAATTTCTCTGAGCAAAGAAATATGAGCTCATATGCATGGTGAACAGTATGCAGTCCTTAAAAACCTATATACAAAACCTTACAGGGTTGCTTCTCAAATCTGCTTAGAGCGGATCTTCCAGTTTTTAATGTGTTCTATAATAAAGCAGTAAAGTAAGTGTAGGCTTGCGAAGAAATATTTCAGTGTCTGCTTAATTTCTAGCTTTATGGGAGGAACAGGCTTCCTTCCTCCATGACTTCAGCATTATTGGTAGTTTTTACATCTCTAGTTCAGAGTGCAGCTATGTCCTGACCAGTGCTGCATATGCTCTCTTTGGGATCTGAGGGGCTCTGCAAGTGTGTCGTGGGGACCGAGTGGAATGACAGGGCCAAACTCTTCTGTCCCCCATGTGCAGTGGGCTTGAAATTGTGCCACAAGGGCCTTGATGTGCAGCATTTTGTCTGGCTTTCCAAAACTTCCAGATGTAGCTTTGTAGTTTCAAATGGGATATTTTTATTGTCTATTGTTCAGTATCATATGTCTCTGGCAAAATACTAATATTCAGGTGGCTGGAAGGGCCCTGAATTTTTCCTGCCCTTGTCAGTGGTCCAGGCCTGCCCTGGGCTGCTTTGTTCTTTCCTGCCTGGAAGGAGGCCCAGCACACCTGGAGCTGCTAGAGGGAGATTTGTGAGGTAAATGAAGAGCTACTCTGAGGAGAAAAGCTCTGACCTTTCTCAAGGGGGAGGCGGACACTCTGGTTCCTCTTCCCACAGTCACTGGAGGCAGGAGGTTGACTGCACTGCCCATCTCCAAGGGGAGGGAGGAGCCCAACCCGTCTTTTTCCTGCCTCCGCCTGAGAGAGCTGTGGATTTAGAGAGCTCTTGAGATTTTCCTTTAAGGAGCTCGTTTGGTTGCGCTTTGTTCTTTCCTTTCCACACGCATGCCTTTCCTGTTGTTTAAGAACGAAACAGAAACGCTCTCATCTTCTTCATGGTCTCTGTGCAGCCCCACGCGTGGGGTTCTGTGCCTGCACTCGAACCTGACCCCGGAGAACTACAAGAGCTAGCCTCTGGCTTTTGGTGCATTGTCTTCCAGCACTCTGGGGAGCAGGCATCGACCGCGCATGCCTGGAGCAGGGAAGGAAACGCCCTCCCACTCAGTTTCTTCTCGACCGCCGCACTGATCAGACTTGCCCCGCTGCGTTCCTACACTTCTGAGCCGCCTTCTTTCTCCTTCTCTTCATCTCCTGCTGAGACTTCTCCTAAAAACAAAAACTAAAAAAGGATCCTCCGTGAGTCTTTTTGTCATCGACTGTCTCCCTCCCCACCCACCCTCGGGCCCTTGGTGTGGCGCATGGAAGGGAAGACTCGCTCTCAACATTGTAAAAATTGCGAAGGGGAAATCCCAACTACCGACGGACATTCCCTGTGCCTTTTTTGCTTGGCGAGGCTCACAAACCTGATTCCTCTGCCCATTGCAGCCGTTTTTACCAAACAGGCTTGAAAAAATAGAGCTGCGAGACTGAAGAGCCACCTCCTTGAGACCCCCCCTTTGTCCGGTGGTGTCCCAGTCGTCGAGCTCCAGAGCCTTGCCGACTCCCCCAGCTAAGAGGGGAAATTCAGCTAAGTCGGCAGCCTCCGCGGCCTCGACAGCAACGAAGCGCAAGGCTGACAAACAATCCAAGGGACTCTCGGTTTCATCCTCATGGTCGAGATCGATACTCACGACCTCATTCCACCCTCAGGTTCCACGACTCCTGATTTTGGGCCCTCCAGATTCCCTAATCATCATCAAATTGCCTGCAGCTCCTCCGACATCCATTACTATTGCCCCCCCAGCCCTCTGGTTGAGTTGCCCTCTCATACGACGGTTGCCCAGCCAACCCTGATACCCACCGCTCCACTGGATGACCATCTCAGCGACCGGGCCTCTGTCTCGGAACCGTCATATGTCGAGACCGAGAGATTGGACTCGGAGGCGGATGACTCACTTCATACCTCCCTGGATTCGGACATTGTCTATCCTTGTTCACTCTCAGCGTCAGAAGGATCCAAAGCCTACCTTGCACTGGTGATTCGTATGGCTACTGCCTTGAATTTCCAGCTTACTATTGATGCACCAACGGTCACGGACCTGGGGCGCAGGTTAGTACACTCAGACCTCCAGCTGGCATCCCTACTCCCCATGCTCCGGGTTCACTTGGAGGCCCTCTGGAAGGCATGGGATAAACCTGCTTCTGTTCCACCGGCCTCGAAGTGCTTCGACTCCCTCTGTCGAGTTCAGCCTTCGGATTCGAAGTTTCTTCTCTCTCATCTGGCTCCGAATTCTGTCATAGTGCACTCTGCCTCTAAGTCTAAGCAAGTATGACATTCTGCTCCCCCAGGTCGTGAAGGTCGGAAATTGGACACTCTGGGGCAGGAAACGTATTCCTTTATTACTACCACAGCCAAGATGCATAAGTACTTGGCATACTTTTCCGTTTATTCTTTCCACATGACTAACCAGCTCTCCACCTTAGGCACAGAACTACCAGACACCTCTCAAAAGACTGCCGCTACCCTGGTTAACGAGCTGACCAGACTGGCGAAGCAACAGATTAACACTATCAGACACGGTGTATCCTGTTCATTGAAGGCTCTGGCTACCTCGATAGCCCTCAGGAGGCATGCCTGGCTACACTTCACCACCTTACAACCTGACATAAAGTCCAAGGTGGAAGATTTACCCTTTGATGGGGAGGGCCTTTTCCATGCCTCCACGGACGAGATCCTCACCAATGTGGATGATAGTCGAAAAAGGACAGGGAGCTTGGGTGTCTCACAATAATCTCAGCTGCGAAACCCTAAGCAAAAAGCTTGGAAACAAAGTTCCTCCAAGCGCTCTTGGTCTCCTCATCAGTCAGACTATTGAAAAAACAAGGCCCCTCCAGCAAAACAACCATACCACCACAAGCCCAGAGCTCCTTCCTCCAAAAAGGTGACACCTCCATCAAAGCAGTCTTTTTTACTTCATCCTACCGTGTTTCCCCGAAAATAGGACACTGTCTTATATTTATTTTTTCTCAAGAAGACACACTAGGGCTTATACCACAAATGCATAGAAATCCTGCTAGGGCTTATTTTGGGGGTAGGTCTTATTTTCGGGGAAACAGGGTACATCTCAGTCTTCCCTGCCATTCATCTGTTACCCCATCTCTGGGCACCAGGCTCGGTCCTTTCCTCCAAACCTGGGAGTCCATCACCACAGATGCTTGGGTTCTCACCATCATCCACGTGGGGTACACCGTTGAGTTTCTTTCAACCCTGTAGGTCCCTCATTTTGGTGTAGTGGTTAAGTGCGTGGACTCTAATCTGGAAGAACCAGGTTTGATTCCCCGCTCCTCCACTTGCACCTGCTGGATAACCTTGGGCAAGCCATAGTTCTGTCAGAGCTGTTCTTGAAAGAGCAGTTTCCATCAGAGCTCTCTCAGCCCCACCTACCTCACAGGGTTTTGTTGTGGGGAGGGGAAGGGAGAGGAGTTTGTAAGCTGCTCTGAGACTCTGAGTGGGGTATAAATCCAATCTCCTCCTCCTCCTCATTTTGTGGTGAAGCCTCCCTCCAGTTTCCTTCAATAGGAAGTCCAGACCCTCCTTGCCAAAGGAGCCATAGAGAGCATTCCCCCATCCCAACATCACAAGGGATTCTACTCCTGGTAGTTCATCGTCCCGGGATGGGGGTAAGTGCCCCATAATGGATCTGCAGCAGCTCAACTGCTACAGTCCCCACAAAAATTCTGGATGATTACTCTTCAAGCTATCCTTCCCCTGCCAGTTTGGTGTAGTGGTTAAGTGCACGGACTCTAATCTGGGAGAGCCGGGTTTGATTCCCCGCTCCTCCACTTGCACCTGCTGGATGACCTCGGGCAAGCCGTAGTTCTGATAAGAGCTGTTCTTGAAAAAGAGCAGTTTCTGTCAAGAGCTCTCTCAGCCCCGCCTACCTCCCAGGGTGTCTGTTGTGGGGAGGGGAAGGGAAAGGAGTTTGTCAGCCGCTCTGAGACTCCTTTGGGTAGTGAAGGGCCGTGGGGTATAAATCCAATCTCCTCCTCCTCCTCCTTCTGCTTCTTCTTCTTCTTCTTCCTGACAATGCCTGGTTGGCATCCCTCTACCTGCAGGATGCCTATTTCCACATCACCAGCTGACCGCAACATCGTTATTTCCAAAACTTCACAGTAGAGCCCAACCACTACCACTTCCCTTTGGTCTCTCGACAGCACCGAGGGTTTTCACAAAGTGTTTTCACAAATAAAAAAACAAAATAATAATAATAAAGTGTATGGTGGGTGGTTGTTACAACCCTCCGACAGCATGGGATGACCGTTTCCCCCTACATCGATGACTGGCTGCTCATCTCCCACTCCCTGCATCAGCTTCATTGAGATACATCCTGCATTCTCCAACTCTTAGCCTCCCTGGGCCTCTGCATGAATCTCACCAAGTCTCATCTGACCACTGCTCAGGACTTGCAGTTTATAGGGGCATGAATTTGCACTCCTCAATGGCGTGTCTTTATTCCTTAGGACAGAGCCTCCACTCTCCGCTTTCTAGCATTGAGCATAATGTCCTCCCCCATGCAACCAGTTCTGGTTCTGCAGTGCCTCCTGGGGATGATGGCTGCGACCATCTCCGTGATACTGTTTGCCAGACTCCACATGCAGCCCCTTCAGCTATGGTTCATCCGTGCCTTCAAACTCATTCACCAACATCAGCTGACTCTCCTCATGGTCCCCCCAATGTCCTCCCAATCCTTCACTGGTGGAACCTAGAGGAAAATTTGCTGGCCAGAATGCCCTTCCAACTCCCTCTCCTGAGCGCTGACCTCACCACCAGTGCCTCCCAGTGGAGTTGGGGAGCCCACTGCAGAGCACTCACAGCCCAAGGCCAATGGTCCAAGTCAGAATGAACTCTACACATCAATTGTCTGGAGCTCATAGCAATTCATTGCGCCCTTTGTTCCATCCTACCTTCCCTGCAAGACCTCCATGTCCAGATAACCTCGGACAATATGGCAACAGTCTACTATATCAACAAGCAGGGAGGAACGGTATCTGCAAAACTCTACAAAAGGGCTCCAGTCTTGTGGCACAGCTGTTCATCTGAACTCTCAGGCAGACACTCTCAGTTGGACATGGTCCAATGAACACGAGTGGTTGTTAAATCCCATCTATCTGTAACCCATCTTCCACAATTTCGGGCACCCCTGAAATTGCTCTGCCACATTTTTGATTTTAAGAGCCAGCAGCCTGGTTCCTTCTCGGGACAAGGGGAGACCGTCTCTTTTGTACAGCTCCCTCTTGTTCCAAAAAGCATCCCAGTGCATAACAAACTTGAACCTTTCCCCCTTACACCATCGTCTCATTCACACATTGAGACTCCTGATCTGTGCCTGTCTCTCCGGCCCTGTGCGTGGAACAGGTAGCACTTCTGAGAAGGCCATCTTGGAGGTCCTGGCCTTGAGTTTCGTGCCTAGCAACCTAAATCTTTCCTCCAGGACCTCACGACTGCATTTCCCCACATCGTTGGTGCCAACATGTACCACGACCACTGGCTCCTCCCCAGCACTATCTACCAGCCTATCTACAACACGCGTAATGTTCGCTACCTTCGCACCAGGCAGGCAAGTCACTATACGGTCAGTATGTGGGTTTGCCACCCAGCTGTCTTACCTGCCTAAGGATCGAATCACCAGCTACCAAGAGGCTCCCTTCCTCCCTGCCCAGGGATGGTTCCTTGGTGCGAAAGGATACCCGCTCACCAGTTGAAGAACAGGTCACTTCTGGGGGCACATTCCCCTTATCTGCAGCATGGTGCCCTGTTTCCCCTCAACCCTCATGCTCCCTGACAGCAGCGGGGCTGCCATATTCAGAGTGGGACATATCTAACAAGTCCCCGAGAGTCTTCTCCATGTGCCTGACTTTCTCTGCTTCTCCAGGTCTGCCACCTTGGCCTCAAGGGATCAAACTCGTTCCCTGAGAACCAGGAGCTCTTTGCACCGGGCACACACCCAAGAGTTCTGTCCAGTGGGCAGATAGTCATACATGTGACACTCCGTGCAAAACACTGGCTAGTCCCCTAACCCCCTGCTGGCATTCTGGCTTCATAATTGCTTTAAAAATAATAATTATATATAATCCCCCTTTTAAAACCCTTTGTATTTCAGTGGTTCTCCTTGTAGAAGTCTAGTTACCTTACTGGGAATCCAAGGAGACTAGGAAGATTTATGACAAGACTGACACGTCTTACCTCAGCTCCTTCCTTTCTTACATAGAAAATGTACACCTGAAAGACTGTGACAGATTTCACACCAGCCTCTAATGCTGATTGGAGGGGCATGGCAAATGATTGGTGGGACACTGCACCGCCCCCCTTTGCGCACCGTGGCCATGGGCCTGGCTTTGTAGCATCCCAAGCGTATCAGAGGGTCCTCCTCCCACTCATGAGAGAGAACAGAATTTTGGACTTACCATAAAGGTTCCTTCTTCTTGAGGTTGAGGAGTACACTCTGGACCCACCCTAGTTGGAGGGTCTGTATTCAGCCTATTACGTGAGTGACTGCCAGTCTCCTTGTTCATCGTTCTTTCACTGTTTAAATAGTTTGTTTAAACCTATGCGGTTTGTTTCATAGGGTTCTATAAGCCTTGTTCTCTGTTTGTTTGGCACACATTGTGGACTGTTAGCTGCAGAAGTCTCCAGACTGAGGGGTGGGCTCCTCCTCCCCGCAGAGATGGGAAGTGCAATCAGTTCCCTGCCTCCAGGGATTGTGGGAAGAATAATGATAATTATCGTATAGCATTGTGCTGTAGTATAGCCAGGAGATCCGAAGATTGTCTGGCAGCCTTCGGTTCTAGTTCATTAGTGTCATGCATCACTAGGTGGTGAGCTAGACTTATTTTTTGGGCTGGCAGAGCTCTGGAAGAGCTGTGACTGACCCAAGGGCACCCAGCTGGCTTCATGTGGAGGAGTCAGTCGCTCTTAGCCACTACACCACGCTGGCTCACTATTGTGGGAAGAACCCAAGCATATCTGAGTGTCCTCCTCGCCCTCGAGAAGGAGGGAAGGAAGGAAGGAAGTCCAGTGTTCCGATCCATTAAAAAAAGAGTTGCCTGTAAGAGCAACTTTGTTCTTGCCTCGGAAAAATGTTTGTTTTATTTCTAAATGCAAACATATGAGTGTTTCGAAACCCCGTGAAGTTATGTGATCCCATAAGCTGATCTGGTGGAGGGGTGCTGCCCTGCCTGATTGGCGAGAGCTGGGTGAGGTGGCCTCTTTTGGGTGAAGGGACCAACAACAGGGACTCTAATCACTGGTGTTAAAGCTGGCTGTCCCATCGCACGTTGTAAGAATCTACTAATACAGAATTCTTATTTCTGTAGGAGGCCGGTTATTTCTTGTGAAAGGTGGACATCTTCGCCTGCATGCACACACCCCGGTAAGTTTTCTATAAAAACAGGTCTAGATTACAGCTGGCCCCTAGCTAACATGGGGCCCACGGGGCCTGGCCCCCTAGTCTTTCTTCTGGCCCCCCTCCTTCCTGGGCTGCCCCCAAAGTGCCCCAACATGCCTCCTGCATTGTGCTGATTTAATTAGGTGGCGGCACCGAGGCCCCCTCCCAAAAAAATCCCTAGCTACGGGGCTGGATTACAGTGTCAGCTGTCTTGTCTTAAAAGCCAAAGGCCCCTGCCACGTGACCGTGAGAAGTGGGGGTGTACGGAATGTGCTGGGCCTGTGGGCAGCAGAGACTTCCTGCTGGTGAGGCAGGGAGGCATTTCAGAGGACATGGTGCGAATCAGGTATGTTGGTAGAAAATACAATGCAGAATTTGTCACACTGGCCGTGAGAAGCCCCGTATATTGGGGCTTAACTCAGGAGGAGGCCAAAAGGGGGAAAGCCCCAATTAGGTGACAGCAGGGCCTTTGAAATAAAATGGTGCTGGAACGCTCAAGAGGGAAATGAAGTTTTCAATCCGTATACTGAAAACTCATGAACTTTTAAAGATTTTTAAAAGAATTTTTTGAAGAGGTTCCAGAACTCCATTCTGGTGCATTTCCCCAGGGGAAAAAAAGCCCTGGGTGACAGAACCCAAATCCCTGATATTTTAAGGTAATCCCAAGATTTTTGTTGTTCCGTAGCCATGCTAGAGTATCTTGCCTGTAAGACAACATGAGGAGACCCCAAAGGTTTGCAAGCCTCGCTAGGTTGTTGGTCAGGGCCCCTAGAAGTGAAAGCTTAAGTCTTAAATAGAAGGAAAAAACCTGCAAACCAAGTTTATGTACTACGCTTTCCCTCAGTCAAGTACTCTTACCAAGATGAGGCTCTGCTCATCACTCTCCCGGTAACACGCCCCAATTCCCCTGCTCCTCCACCCCAGCCAGTATTTCATAGGCTTCCTGAGGGAGAGTCATGTCCTGATCGCCTGGCAGCTCCCTGCTGATACTGGTAGAGGGTTGCCCCAGGTGCTTCAGTCTTGAGGCTCTCTTCTCACCCCTTCAGAGAGATGGACCCACAGATCTTCTGGCCTCTTGCTGGGCTCTCTGGGCTCTTTCTCCTGCCTTCCCTTTGAGGGTGAATCCTCGTAGCCTCCCAGCCAGTTCTTGGGAGACCTCAGCTTGTCGCTTTCTTCACCTCTTCCTGAAGATCTTCTGCCTCCCAGCTGCTTCTCTCTCGTTTCTCTCCATGGCTACTTATATGCCCACTCTGGAGGGATCCATCCAATCAACTGCTGACACTTGGTCAAGCCTTTTTCTGATTGGCTCTGGAATCTGAACTTTAGGAGCCCCTCAAAGCATCCCTCCTAGTAGAAATCCTATTCTGAGTCTGAAAGCTCTTCTTAGTGACCTTTAACCTCCCCCTAACAACAGTCAGTTGCTTCACCAACTGAAAATCGGTGGTAACACTTTGAAACCCTCCTGGCTATTCCTTTACAAAACCTCTATACAGATTTTTTAAAAAAACACAGTAAGAAACATTCAGAAATTGTTATAAATATAGTATTCAGTTTCCCTGTTTATAAAGAACTATACAAGAAAGTCCTCAATGTCCTTGACAACCACGACGGTATAATCACTGACCTCGAGCCAGACATCCTGGAATGTGAAGTTAAATGGGCCTTAGAAAGCATTACTAACAACAAAGCTAGTGGAGGTGATGGTATTCCAGCTGAGCTATTCAAAGTCTTAAAAGATGATGCTGTTAAAGTGCTGCACTCAATTTGCCAGCAAATTTGGAAAACGCAACAGTGGCCACAGGATTGGAAAAGGTCAGTATACATTCCAATCCCAAAGAAGGGCAATGCCAAGGAATGTTCAAACTATCGCACAATTGCACTCATATGACACGCTAGCAAGGTCATGCTCAAGATCCTACAAGCTAGGCTTCAACAGTACGTGGATAGAGAACTACCAGAAGTACAAGCTGGGTTTCGAAGAGGTAGAGGAACTAGAGATCAAATTGCCAACATTCGCTGGATTATGGAGAAAGCAAGAGAGTACCAGAAAAACATCTACTTCTGCTTCATTGACTATGCTAAAGCCTTTGACTGTGTGGATCACAACAAACTATGGCAGGTCCTTAAAGAGATGGGAGTACCAGACCACCTCACATGTCTCTTGAGAAACCTGTATAAGGGCCAAGAAGCAACAGTTAGAACCGGATATGGAACAACTGATTGGTTTAGCATAGGAAAAGGAGTACGACAAGGATGTATATTGTCACCTTGCTTATTTAATATATATGCAGAGTACATCATGCGAAATGCTGGCCTGGATGAATCACAAGCGGGAATTAAGATTGCTGGGGAAAAGATCAACAACCTCAGATATGCAGACGATACCACTCTAATGGCAGAAAGTGAAGAGGACCTAAAGAGCCTCTTGCTCAGGGTAAAAGAGGAGAGCGCAAAAGTGGGCTTGAAGCTCAACATCAAAAAAACTAAGATCATGGCATCCGGCCCCATCACTCCTTGGCAAATAGAAGGGGAAGTCGTGGAAGTAGTGACAGACTTCACGTTCCTGGGATCCCAGATCACCGCAGACTGTGACTGCAGCCATGAAATTAAAAGACGCCTGCTCCTTGGGAGGAAAGCGATGGCGAACCTAAACAGCATGATAAAAAGTAGAGACATCACCCTGCCAACAAAAGTCCACATGGTCAAAGCAATGGTATTCCCAGTAGTCATGTATGGCTGCGAGAGTTGGACTATAATAGGAAGGCCGAGCACCGAAGAATAGATTCTTTTGAACTATGGTGCTGGAGAAGACTCTTGAGAGTCCCTTGGACTGCAAGAAGATCAAATCAGTCAATCCTAAAAGAAATCAACCCTGACTGTTCCCTGGAAGGCCAGATAATGAAACTGAGGCTCAAATACTTTGGCCACCAAATGATAAGGGAGCACTCACTGGAGAAGACCCTGATGCTGGGAAAGATTGAAGGTCAAAGAAGACAGGGACGGCAAAGGATGAGATGGTTGGACAGTGTCATAGATGCAACGAACATGAAATTGAGCGGGCTTCGGAGGACGGTGGAAGACAGGAGGGCCTGGCGTGAGCTTGTCCATGAGGTCGTGAAGAGTCGGACTCAATTGTGCAACCGAACAACAACAAAGTACTGAGACTGAAGCACAGCGTAGTGATTTCAGCTCATACTTTACTTAAGAATTAGGAAAACTGGAGATACAGAAGCCAGTCAGAGGCCCACTCTAAATGCAAGTACAAACCACACCCCAACACACACACACCCGTGATAGGGTTACATACAGTGTTATTGCAACCACAGGTTCCCTTGAGGATCCGGGTAGCCTGATAGGCTAGCTCTAGCATCCTCTCCTTCTGTTGTCTAGGGATGCAAAGCTAGGCTAGTTTGCATGGCCACGTGGAAAGGCGACCGCGTGTGTGGTCGCCATTAGTACACAACACTGTTCGAGATCTCTTTTTCTCCACCGTCTGCAACTCTCTTTAGGGATAAATTATTCCAAATGTTCAGAGAAATAGGAGGGCACCAGTTGTGGGCAACTAAACAGCGTTGGAACTCCCCCCCCCCCAATCTTTATCAAAGGCTGGACTCTTTTGTATTCAGTAACACGATCTCTGATTTTCATTTTACAGGATTCTTCACACAGCAGCTTCAGAGAAATGAACTTGGAGAACGCCTCTGGGAGCGATTTTCTGTCTCTGCCTATTTTCGCTTTGTTCAGACATTCTTGCCTGACCGCCTCTCTCTTCTCTGTTACTCATCAAGGTTTCAAGCTATTGATTTGGTTATGTAACTCTAACGGGATTTCAGATAAGTTCTCCTATGGTTTGTGCTGCCTTTCGCAGTCATCCAGCATTACTCAGGATATTTTCTGTCCATATCTTTGGAAATGACAGTAAATTGGTCTGGTCTTTATTGCTTACACTTCAAGTAGGAAAAAGCAGGAAAGCTTTTTCCGTATACCTACTTGTTTTTAACTTATTGATCATTATTTTTATCTGCTTTGAATCTGTTTTTTAAGATGAAAAGAATTGCAAAGTGCTAAATAAAAGCTCAAATCCTCTCTGCTCAAATATATTCCCTGATGGGGATGTGACGGAATGGGGGAATGCGGGCACTGCTTTCTGTTGGGGGGGAGGGGAAGAGAATTTAACCATCTGGCCTAGGTTCTAAGCCACTAGACCTGAATGAGGAGTTCCCCTGTCCAGTTCTTTTCTACTCCCCCCCCCAAGCCATATGGTGTTCTTTTTCACTGCCACCACCAGATGAAGGACAGGAGAGAAATTGATCTTCTTGGTCTCTGTGCCTCACACCTCTGGGATATAGTGCACCTGTGCCAACCCTGATTGGTACAATTGAAAACAAAAAGGATTTTCGTGCCCGCTCACAAGTCACGTGCAAGGCCCCAGTGTGCATGACTATGGGAGGGGCACGACAATCCCACCAGTTTTCTTCTGACTGCCGCGCTGTTCGGATCCAGCACACACTTTACAGCTGAAAGCCTCCAGGGGGTGCTGCGCGCTCGAGTCAGAAGTTTGTTCCCGCCCAGGGATCACATGCTCCCCCTCTACCCTCAGTTCCTCTTTTGCTGCTGAAGGAAAAGGTCATGTTTTTGGAGTCTCCAGCTATAGTTGAGAGGATTTCGTCCAGATTTGTTGAAGCAACATTTGCTTCTGAGTCTCTGCCCTTTTCAAGAAGCACTACACCAGTTTGGTGTAGTGGTTAAGTGCGCGGACTCTAATCTGGGAGAACTGGGTTTGGTTCCCACTCCCCCACTTGCACCTGGCTGGATGGCCTTGGGCAAGCCGTAGCTCTGATAAGAGCTGTTCTTGGAAAAGAGCAGTTTCTGTCCAGAGCTCTCTCGGCCCCACTTCCCTCACGGGGTGTCTGTTGTGGGGAGGGGAAGGGAAAGGAGTTTGTAAGCCACTCTGAGACATCTTTGGGTAGTGAAGGGCGGGGGTATAAATCCAATCTCTTCCTCCTCCTCTTCTCCTGATGTGGAGCAAATCAACCAAACTGACAAACATGACCTTTGTCTGTTCTGCTTGGGTGAAGGGCATAGTGTCTCCACATGTAAGGCCTACCGACGATTCACCCTTAAAGCTTGGGGGGGGGGGATAGGACATCAAAATGTACGGCAGTGCTGTAGAAGAAAGCCCTTAAACTATGAAACCATTATGTCTGGTTATCAGCTGTTCTTATGGGAGATGGTTCTTTTGTTCCTGGAACTCCTGCCAGAAGATAAGTGTCCTTTCACTAAAGTTCTACATATGGAGGCCATTAAACTTTCAAAGCAGTAAATTAATATGGGATGGCATTCTGCGGATTCGGGTGTGTGGGCTATGGTGTGCTCTGTCATACTCAGGTGCCAACACATGGTTAAGATCAATGGCCCTGCCTATGGAGAGGTTAACGTTGAGGACTTACCTTTCAAAGGTTCCACTCCCTTCTCTTCCAAGATGGATGAGATACTTTCCCTGATAAAGAGGAACAAGCAGACAGCTACGTCCCTAGGAGTCTCACATTCGTTCACATCCCAATTTAAGCAGAGAACCTTTATAACAGGGTTACCATAGTCGTAAGGGTTGCAATTGATCTAGGTCGAATCAGCCACCAAAGAGGCAATTTCCAGAGAGGCAACTTCATCCCAGAAGTCAACCTTCTGGCTAGGATCGTTGCCAGCCGCTGTTAAGTTCTGGGACAGGCTGGCTCAGTTTGCTACAGCCTGGGAGGCTCTTAACTCCAACGAGTGGGCTTCGTCCGTAGTTAGATTTGGTTACAGATTAGAATTTCAGTCTGTTCCTCCTTGCTCTTTACCTTTAAGGGGATCCAACCAAGCAGCTTTGGATCTTGCCCAGGCTTTGGCCTCCGTAATTGACAAGGGCGCCACAGAGGAGGTTCCGGCGTCTCTCAGGCCTCAGAGGGTTTCTTCTCTCGTATGTTCCTAGTAGAAAATAAGATGGGAAAGTTAGACCCATTTGAGGCCTCAGAAAATTAAACTCATTTCTGCACGTTTCAAAGTTCTGTATGGTGTCCATTCCTTCAGTTTTACAATTATTAAAATTTAATTGTTGGTTTATCATTATTGATTTGAAGGATGCCTATTTTCATGCTTCAATCCACCCTCAGCATCGCAAGTTCTTACGTTTTTCATGGGGGGAATGAATTTTTCAGTACACCACCTTACCCTTTGTTCCAGCCACTGCACCCATAGGGTGTTCTCTATGTGTTTAGCCGCAGTTACTGCTTACCTCCATATGCAAGTTTGCCGTATATTCCCTTCCTTAGATGATTGGTTACTGGTGGTGGATTCAAGCCTAACATTCGGAAATCCTACATGTATAAGTGGAGGCAATTCCCCCTCTGGTGTAGTGAGAAGGATGTGTCCCCGGGGGGTTCCCCTTTGCAGTTCATATTTAATTATTTATTACATCTGAAAGCTAAAGGGCTTTTTTGAAGGTTCCCCTGGCTGCTATCTCTTGATATCACAAAGGAACTGAGGGAGGATCAGTTTTCTCCCATCATTTGTCTAAGAGGTTTGGTGTAGTGGTTAAGTGTGCAGACTCTAATCTGGGAGAACTGGGTTTGATGCCCCACTCCTCCACTTGCACCTCCTGGATGACCTTGGGCAAGCCATAGTTCTGTCAGAGCTGTCCTTGAAAGAGCAGTTTCTGTCAGAGCTTTCTCAGCCCCGCCTCCCAGGGTGTCTGTTGTGGGGAGGGGAAGGGAAAGGAGTTTGTAAGACGCTCTGGGACTCCAGTTGAAGGGCCATGGGGTATAAATCGAATCTCCTCCTCCTCCTCCTCCTTCTGTTAGGTAACCTCTGCCCACTCCGAGATCCTTTAGTGCCCCAATGGTCTGTATCTGTTGTGTTAGCACAGTTAATGCTCAGGCCTTTTGAACCCCTTGCTACCTGTTCTTTGGCAGAACTTTCTATGAAGGTGTGTTTCTTAGGAGCTGTTACCTCAGCCAGGAGGGTCTAGCAGTTCTTCAGGTAGATCTCTTGTTTCTGAAGTTCTTTCCTGAAAAGGTAATCCTTCTTAGGTTTCTTCTTCATGTGGTTTCTTGGTTCCCTTTATCCCACAATATTGTTTTGCCCGCATTTTTTCCTGCACCAAGTTGAGAATGATGAGTGCTCATTGCATTCTTTAGATGTTAAAGGAGTGCTATTATTTACCTCAAGAAAACCCTGGAGTTTTGCAGAGAAAGAGCCCTGTTTGTTTGTTTTAGTGGCCCTAAGTGAGATAGGAGGGCGTCATCTCAGACTCAGTCCTGATGGGTTGCCGGGGCCATTAGGGAGTGCTGTGATAGGGCCAGATTGCCATGCCCGCTGAACAGTCATGCCCATTCCGCCAGGGCAGTGGCTTCTGCCGCAGCTTCCCTGGATGGAGTGCAGAGCTGCCACCTGGTTGTCGGCAGACACGTTTGTACGTCGCAACGCTTTGGATCTGCAGGTGAGACGTGAGGCTCAAATGGGCAAGGCCGTTCATTCGCTGTTCAAGCGAGGAGAGCGTGCCCCACCGCCTGCTGAGTAGCTTGCTAGAATCCCCATGTGGGACTGCACAGAAGATCGATAATTAAAGCAAAGTTGCACTTCCCTGTAACTGTTGTTCATCAAGTATCTTCTGTGCAGGCACACGTGCCCCCCCCCTCCTGCCCCGCTGCATGCTCTGGCTTCGGAGGTGCTAGAGGCACTGGGGGTAGAGGGGACGCTGGTGCACAGGAGCCCGTGGACCCTGGGCGGGAGTAAGCTTCTGACTATGGCACGCAGCACCCCCTGGAAGCTTTTAGTTGTAAATACCTATTCGATATGGTAAATACCTATCCGATGACAGGCCTGCCCCATGTGTACCTGCACAGAAGATACTCAATGAACAGCAGTTACCAGTATGTACAACTTTGTTATAAAAATCCCTCCAGCTTGGTGGAACTGAAGATCCAAAGAACTCTTGGCTGTATTTTAGTAGCTTCCAGGCTAGACACAGACGGAGTAAGAGAGAACACAGGATTACTTCCTAAGGATTACCTTAAAAGGTCTGCAAGCAATTCCAGATTCATATCTCTGCTCTCAGTGGTCACCATGAAAACTGAATACCTGAATGCTGTCAGTGCTGCCATGTTTCTGAAATTCAAGTAACTTTCCTTGAAATATCAAAATAGGGGGGGGGGGATTAAGATACCTGTCACATGGTTATCCCTCCAAGAAGATGGCATGGCATGTAGTTGGGTTGTAGGGGGGGGGTTGTTGTTGCTGTCAAGTCACCGCTGACTTATGGCGACCCCCTCAAGGGGTTTTCAGGGCAAGAGACGTTCAGAGGTGGGTTCCCATGGCCTGTCTCCACATCACGGCCCTGGGACTCCTTGGAGGCCTCCCATCCAAATACTAGATTAGATTCCCAGATCTTATCAGGCTAGTCTGGGCTATCCAGGTCAAGGTGGTATGTAGCTACTATCTCCATTTTTTCCCCACAACAACCTTATGCAGTGGGTTAGACAACACCTTGCCCAAGGTCACCCAATAAGCTTCATGCCTAAATGGGGATTTGAGCCTAGTGTGGCACTGACCACTGTATAACCAATCTATCTTGAAAACCAAAATAGAAATTATAATGGACAAGTAAATAAATGATGTGTTACCTTTGGGTTCTGGACAGGTAGTGAAATCAGCCAAGGAAATAAAGCACATTTAAGGTGTCCAGCTGTGTAAAGTGTTTTTGAAATCGTTCCATGTGGATTTTTCCACTGTAGATCTTCAGATGCTTCAGAATCATATTGCCACTAATCCTGTTGCTCCTGTTGGGGAGGGCCTGCAGGCCCAGGGCGCCCTTTACCCACTGACTGCAGGCCGGCCATTTGGGAGTCGAACATCTCTTGCCCTGTCTGCTGGGCCTTGTCAGAGTGCCCTTTCTGAAGGGCACTACGCATCCTGTCTCTGCAAATGTTGCTATATTCATGGGCATTTTTGTTGTTGTTGTTGTTCAGTTGCACAGTCGAGTCCGACTCTTCGCGACGCCATGGACCAGATCACGCCAGGCCTTCCGGTCTTCCACCGTCCTCTGAAGTTGGCTCAATTTCATGTTTGTTACATCTTTTACACTGTCTAACCATCTCATCCTTTGCCGTCCCCGTCTTCTTTGACCTTCAATCTTTCCCAGCATCAGGGTCTTCTCCAGTGAGTGCTCCCTTCTCATTGGGTGGCCAAAGTATTTGAGCTTCAGTTTCATTATCTGGCCTTCCAGGGAACAGTCAGGGTTGATTTCTTTTAGGATTGACTGATTTGATCTTCTTGCAGTCCAGGGGACTCTCAAGAGTCTTCTCCAGCACCCTAGTTCAAAAGAATCTATTCTTCGGCGCTCGGCCTTCCTTATAGTCCAACTCTCGCAGCCATACATGACTACTGGGAATACCATTGCTTTGACCATGCGGACTTTTGTTGGCAGGGTGATGTCTCTACTTTTTATCATGCTGTTTAGGTTCGCCATCGCTTTCCTCCCAAGGAGCAGGCGCCTTTTAATTTCATGGCTGCTGTCACAGTCTGCGGTGATCTGGGATCCCAGGAACGTGAAGTCTGTCACTACTTCCACGACTTCCCCTTCTATTTGCCAAGGAGTGATGGGGCCGGATGCCATGATCTTAGTTTTTTTGATGTTGAGCTTCAAGCCCACTTTTGCGCTCTCCTCTTTTACCCTGAGCAAGAGGCTCTTTAGGTCCTCTTCACTTTCTGCCATTAGAGTGGAGAAAGCAAGAGAGTACCAGAAAAAGCTATGGGGCTTATGATAAAAGTTTGGTACCTTGAAAGGTATAACACCTTGAATGTTTTCCTTTTGAAGCGATTTCAGAATTGCTTGCCAAAGTGCTGTAATTTATTTACTTTATTTCCCCTGCCCCCCCCCAGTTGGAAAAGATCATTTAGGAGAGGGATCTATGTACCCAGGTGTGATGGACTGTACTTTTTAAGAGGCTTAGAAGTGCTGTACCAACAACTAAAGAACTGTGAAGGGTTAATTCTTCACAGAACCAGAGGACCTCGAGTGACAGGCTGCTCCAGGCAATCTGATTGGTTGGCATCAGCTGAGCAAAAAAAATAATAATAATCTTGAGAGAGCCTGATGCTGAGGAGAGTCAGCCAAATTCCTGCCTTTACTGTGAAGAGATGTGCTCTGAGACCATCTATAGATAGCCCTGTCAAAAAAGGGTTTAGTGCTGACAGAGTCAGATCTCTACCTTGACTGAATGCAGTCTGAAATTCAGCATTAGCTGAGACCACTTTGAACACAAACAGGAGTACTGGGGGGAGAGTTTGGCAAGGAAGTGGGCAGTAGAAGAAGACTCCCATTCAGGCCAAAGAAAAGGGGATAAATCTAAAGAGAGAAGAAGATTCCCTACCCAGTCTAAACAGCGTGATAGTTCTGAGAAGTCCAGAGATCCCTGGTCTGGTGTGGTTAGGAACTGCCTGTAGAGGCCTTAAAAGTCAGTCAAACACTCAAGAAGAGCACTGGTGTTTCAAAGAGAAGGGGTTGGGGTACTGGGAAAGAGGGTACCAGCCTTCTGGGCACCAAAAAGAGTTAGCAGTTATACAAATATAGTATATTAAAGTGTTTGGGGGAAAACACTGGAACAAAAACCTCTCAACATAAAGATCTAAGTAACTGTGAATAAGAACCTCTCATTAGCCTGATATATAAGAACAAAAGTATTATCTCAGAAATTTCAACCCCTGATCACACCTGACCTTTCCCTTTGATGTTAAAATAAAACCTTTTGTTATTTATGATTTTTAAAGCATCTCAAGTACCATTTTCAAGGGTGTAAGTTAAAGGGTGAACCTATCCCTTTCCTCAAGTTCCTGGGCTGAGCAAACAGCCAAAATATACCTTACTGGCAGGTGGGACAGACACAGTTCCTTCAAGGGAAGAATAAGCACGTTACCAGGGCTGCTCAGTCAGTGTATGGAAATAGAAACGGAGGGAAAATCTGGCCTCTGAGGGAGGGAAGCGGACTGAGTCCGTCACACCAGGTTTCTGCAAGGTTCCACTTATCAGAGCCAAGGCCCTTGCATCAAAGGAATCACAATAGATTCTATCAACCCGATTTCAGGTCTAAGTGTGTTTGATGCCACCAATGGATTGCTTGAAACAACAGCTTTTTTGTTCTTTGCTGAGATAGTCTGTAAAAGGCCAATCTCCTGTGGGACATTTTCCTTGCAGGGCGGCCAGAGAATGAATCTCAATAGAATGAATGAGATATAGCGATCTGTTTGGGCTCCACACCCTCTGCTAGATTTCTTCTGAAGAACACACAAGCTAAACAAAATGCTAGCTTTGTTTGAAATGCATGAACTCCTTTTCATGTTTGCACTGTCTGTGTTAGGTGGGATTCTTTAAATTCCCCTGGTAGTTTAATTGCTGCAACAGAATGGCCTTTAGACAAAGGCGGACATGCCCTCTGAATATAGGAACTGTATAAAATGAGGTGGTCCCCGAATGTAGCTACCTCTTCAAACTTTCCAGTTCATATCCCTACCTTTATGCTCCAGAAAGTAGCAGTCTCTTCAACAGAAACTTGCACTTCAAGGTGAGAAACGTCCATCTTTGCTGGAAATACTGGTGTTTAAGCATCCCTACAATGGTGGAATACCAACCCGCAAGCTACAAATGTATGAGAACACTTTTCAACTCAGGCAACTGAATTCAATTACAGAGTGCGAGTGGAAAGAAGTTTAGAATGTTGCCCATCCATCCAAGCAACGCTCCGGAACGTGGCTTCCCTTCAGAAATACCACCGATACAGCAATATCTTTACAAGGGTAGCAGTGAGAGTCTGGAAATTATGGCTTACTGGCGAGGCAACTGCACTTTCCCATTCTTTTATGATGATGATGACGAAACAACCTTAAACGTGCTTTCACAGATGACTGCACAAACTAGAAGATCAGTCTCCTGGGAAACAGCCTTAACACAGATGCCTCAGCAACTGCCTCAGGGGCAGATCCTGGGTTCCAGTCCAGACACATCAGGTCCCCAGTTCGGTGGGATATGTTGCCCCTTGCATAGCAGCGGCTGACTGACAGACTCAGGCTTCAGATAATCCCAAGACTCAGGTCTTCCCTCTGTCGTGATCAACAACAACAATGCAGCCAGAAGAATTCAAAGCTGCTGAGATGGCAGATTTTGCACTCTCAGTGGCCCATCCTGCATCTAGCATTCGCTCCGCTGTTTTACCAAACCCACACTGGGACAGAAAAAGATGCAGCTCAAAACCACATTCAGATACCGCAGGCCAACTCCGTACTGACTGCAGAGTCACCCCTGAATGGCCATAAAGTGGCCATAAATCTATGCAACAAAAAAAATCCGGACACACACGACCCAATCAGTTCAACAAGTATAAAGCCAACAGTCGTGATAGTCTGACCCACAATCAAACAGTCATAGGACTTATAAAGAATGCTGTTTATGTATTGTAATCTAAACCACTACAACATAATACACAAATCAATAGAAAATCCTTGAACCAAGGTACGTAATCAACGTCGTCTCCAGATTACATAACAACGTTTCAAAAAATGGATCTTCTTCAGGAGATATTCTGTAGTGTGCAAAAATACAATTTTTAGAATATGTACTGTACCAATAACAAGAGACAATACAATAATCTTAGTGCTTACTTACATAGTGGTGCCAAAGCTCTCAGTTTCATAAATGTTAGACAACAAGTCTTAAGAATCTGTAACATGGTAATATTACTTTTGTTATGAACACATACAAGATATTTCAAATTACAACTAATCAACCTAGTAGTAACTTACATTAAATTCAGATAGGACGCTGATCTCAACATTCAAGCTCAAAATATGCTGCTATGTTTCTACTGGATCTCGGGCGTCTCTCTGTGGTGATTGCTACCAGCACCATGAAACCGAGAGAGATCAAACAAAGTGAAAGCGGCATGCAGTCTGGACACTGCCATAAAATCTGACAGTCAATCAAAGTGGAAGTGGCATGCCATGCAGAGGGGGATTTATGTCCCAATGTGGGTTTGGTAAAACAGCAGAGCAAATGCTAGATGCAGACTGGGCCAATCTTGTCTGAATGACAAGGCAACAGGAAGTCAAAACCATCACTTAGTTAAGAACTATCTCCGTGGCACGCTTTGTAAAAAGTGGTCATGTTTATGCTAAGTCTTCTCCCATATGCTGCAAGTTAGGATGACACCTTGGGGTGATCTGGAAAGGATTGTTCTGGGGCAAAAGCTGTTTCAAGAAAGTCAAATCCCCCCCCCCAAAAAAACCCTTGCCTATATGGCTGGACTTTCCCTCAGGCACCTCCTCCATCTTTCACTCTCTCTCTTTCTCCTGTTTTGCAAGAGTAGAACGGTGTTGCACTGGGAATCTTGGGCGAGAGGGATTCCTAACGTCAGGTATTCATGCTCACTTTTCAAATGCTTTCTTCTAAAAGTGTAGCTGGTGCTTTATAACCCTAACCCCCGTGCTTTGTGAAATTATGACAAATAAGTCCAAGGACTGTACCTCCTTCTATGACATCATCCTTCTGTCCATCATCTCTTCATGCTCACTTTTCAAATGCTTTCTTCTAAAAGTGTAGCTGGTGCTTTATAACCCTAACCCCCGTGCTTTGTGAAATTATGACAAATAAGTCCAAGGACTGTACCTCCTTCTATGACATCATCCTTCTGTCCATCATCTTCAAGGCCTCCTGGAGGACGGGGGAGGTGCCACAAGACTGGAGGAGAGCGAATGTTATCCCAGTCTTTAAGAAAGGGAAGAAGGATGACCCGGGAAACTACAGGCCGGTCAGTCTGACCTCTGTTGCTGGGAAGCTATTAGAGCAGATTTTACAGGGAACGATCTGTAAGCATCTGAAGGACCACTTAGTGATCCGGGGAAGTCAGCATGGTTTTGTCCCCAACAGATCTTGTCAGACCAACCTGGTTTCCTTCTTTGATCGTGTGACGAGCTTACTGGATCGTGGGATTTACTGTTGATGTGATTTACCTGGATTTCAGTAAAGCTTTTGATAAGGTTCCCCATGACATTCTGATGGGCAAACTGGAAGACTGTGGACTGGACTCTAGGACAGTTCGGTGGACAGGGAACTGGTTGGAGGACTGCACCCGAAGAGTGGTGGTCAATGGCATTTCATCAGATTGGAGGGAGGTGTCCAGCGGGGTGCCATGGGGCTCGGTTTTGGGCCTGGTACTTTTCAATATTTTTATCAGTGATCTGGATGAAGTGGTAGAAGGGCTACTCATTAAATTTGCTGATGATACCCAATTGGGAGGAGTAGCAAACACCCAAGAAGATAGAGTTAACATTCAACAAGACCTGAATTCTCTGGAGAAGTGGGCGGTTGCAAACAGGATGCAATTCAACAAAGATAAATGCACAGTATGACATCTGGGCCACAAAAATGCCAAGCACAAGTACTGGAGGGGGGATACATTTCTTGGGAGTAGTGTATGCAAAAGAGATCTTGGGATAAGAGTGGACTGTAAACTCAATATGAGCAGTCAGTGTGATGCGGTGGTAAAAAAAGGCAAGTTCAGTCTTGGGTTGTATTAAAAGGGCCATAGCATCAAAATTGCAAGAGGTCATAGCCCCTCTGTATACTGCCTTGGTCAGGCCGCACCTGGAGTTCTGTGTGCAGTTCTGGAGGCCTCACTTCAAAAGGGATGCGGACAAAATCGAGAGGGTACAGAAGAGAGCGAGGAGGATGATCAGTGTTGGATTCTCTGGACCAGGTACTGCCAGGGAACCACGGAAAAAATAGCAAAGTGCACAAAGGCTTAAACGCAGCAGAGCTTGGGGCTTGGTGTGGCGGCAGACTTACAAAGTCACACGGAGTCAGCAGTCAGTTCTAAAAAACTAAGTAACATTTATTAAAGGAAATACATGGTTGGGAGTGCAGGTAAGAGATAGAGATAGATTGCCCGTTCTAACTTGCTAGATGGTGTTGGATGCTGGATGCATGTCCAGCCTCCATGGTGCAAGATGGAGGTCAAGCACCTTCTTCGTGCGTGGGAGAGAGAGGAGAGAGGAGTGAGTGGGAGCGGAAGCAGAGGGAATTGCCCCTAAGAGCAGCATTCTACTTCAAAGGAAAGGATCAGACCGCAGGAAGGAAAGGACGCTCTGTGTGTCCTGACCTCTCCATCTGTCTAAACTCTTTGGTGCCATCTTCTCAAGTCTGAGACAGGAGACAGCGCCAAGCCCTCCACTTCTAACAATCAGGGGTCTGGAGACTGAGCCCTGCGAGGAAAGGCTAAGGGCCCTGGGAATGTTTAGTTTGGAGAAGAGGAGATGGGGGGGGCATGATTGCTCTCTTTAAATATTCGAAAGGCTGTCATTTGGAGGAGGGCAAGGAGCTGTTCCAGTTGGCAGCAGAGGAGAGGACCCGAAGCAATAGGTTTAAATTACATGCAGAAAGGTATCAGCTGGATATCAGGGAAATCTTTTTCACGGTCAGAGTGGTTCAAAGGTGGAATCTGCTGCCCAGGGAGGTGGTGAGCTCCCCTTCACGGGCAGCTTTCACAAAGAGGCTGGACGAGTATTTGTCAGAGATGCTTTAAGGCTGGTCCTGCACTGGGCAGGGGGCTGGACTAGATGGTCCGTATGGCCCCTTCCAGCTCTACAGTTCTGTGACAGTCTGCGGTTACTGCAAGCAAAGCTGTTTGGGGGTACCAGTTCTTGGTCATCCATTTTTTCTTGACTGTTTCCCCCCCCCCCTTACATGCTAGACACTGAGCACTTTATTATTGTGAGTACACAAAATCTCTTCAAAATCTTATGCTAAATATGGCAAATTGTGGACTATTGTTAGTGTTCACGCTGAATGGTGGTGTCAAGAACCCTAATCTTAAAATATGACTTTATAATGGGCAGAACCGGTCATGTTTTGGGCAGCTACTAGTGCTGATGTGGAGGCTCCTCCTGTGGCCGGTGGCTTTCTGCCCTATTTGCCCCTCTGCGGGAGCTCCCTCACAGAGCCCGGTTTCCCTGGCATGCCGGAGGCAGCCCTGAGATCCTTCAGGGGCACTTCTGAAATGAATTGGTGCAAGACATGAACAGAGGAAGGAGAAATAAGACTTAACCCCCGAGCCAAATATTTATCAAGAGGGACGAGGCAATTCAGCCCACTCAAATACCTCCTCCTGAGGTGTGATGTGATTTTGTGTATTTAACAGCTTCTAAGTGTTTACTGTACATGACTAATGCTGGAACTGGACTTAAGGAAAGGGCATGGAAAGAGGAGATTGTGTGTGTTTAATAGAGCTTAAATGGAGCATTTGCTATTTACTTCTTTCAGCACATTCCTTCAACATCCTGGAGGGAAATCCTTCTAGACAGCAGTGGTAAGTGCGGGTGTTTATCATCATCCTCTGTTTAAGACCACATCCTTACTCAGGTGTGTCTGGGCCTGCAGGTAGAAAGTGCCATTTATTTATTTCAATATTTCTGTGCTTGTTTTCTACCGAAGGTGGCTTACATCATGGGGCTCCCCTCCTCCGTTTTGTCCCCCAACAACACCCCTGCAAGGTAGGTTAGACAGAGACAATGACTGGCCCACAGTCACTCAGCAAGATCCCATGGCGGGGGGGGGGATTCAATCCCAGATTCTCCCCGCCTGCTCTGGCATGCTGACCATCACAGCACACCTGAAGTACAGCATGGCTTGGGGGGAAACGATGCTTTGAAAGATGTAGAAAACTGGCACGATCAAGTGTGCACTTTGCAAGCGTTTCTTTCGTGAAGGACTAGCCAGGGAAATGTGCTACCACCGCAAGTGCTGAGGCACTACAGCCCTGCTATACCTTGGCTCGCAACTTTGGGTGTCCACCAGTCCAAAACCAAAGACGTCTCGCCTCCAGTCAGCCTGGAAGAACTCCCTCTGCTCATCCTTCTGAAGGTCGCCCCCTGCCCCAGGGGCTCACCACAAGCCCATGAGCTGAGGCAATGCCAGCATCACAACTGTGTGCTGATTTATTCTTGGGCATCATGGCCACAGGTCCCCACCTCAGGACATACGGGGGACTTTGGTGCACGGTTCGTTTTCTGAAAGCATTTGAGTTTTATGCAGCATCTATGTCTTTGCTGAAACGAGGAAGCAACAGGGGAGAAGAAGGAAAAGAGTTGGTTTAATACCCTGTTTTTCATGAAGAAAAGAGCAAGGGGAAGGTGCGGAGCAGAATTATCCAAATTCTTCAGGTAGTTTATTTTGTTCAAGTTCAAGTGCCTGCCTTGCAAATGTTTCTGGTTCCCTCCAGTAGGATAAGGGCCCAGTGCGATCCTAAGCGCGCTGTCCCGGGAGTCAGCCTCATCGTCTGGACTTCAGTAGGATTCTGATCAGACCAGCTGTTCATAGTTCTCCCTGTTAAACATAAGTTCACATGTAGCAAGCAAGGTTAGAACTCCAGTGTATCACAGGGTTGCCAACTCCAGCTTGGGAAATTCCTGGAGATGGCCCTTGAGGAGAGATATGAGTCCCATGATGGAGCCCCCGAAGCCTCCAAAGCAGTCGGGGGGACGGATTCCCGTAGCCTGGAGATCAGCTGTGACGTCGGGAGAGCGCCTGACCTCCCAGGAGGCCCGCGAGAGGGTTCCTGGGATTTCAGCTGGTCTCCCAAGAAGAGAGATTGGCTCCCCCGGGGGGGGGGTGGACTCCCCCTGGCCTTCGAGAGGCCACCTTTCCCAAGCGTCAGCTTCCCCAGGCTCCACCCCCAAATCTCCCTGAATTCCCCAACCTGGAGTTGGCAACCCTGCACGTCATGCGTGTCTGAGAAGTCAAGGTGTGGCCCTGTCTGATTTTTGCCTGGTCTCAATGTAGAAAAGCAGCTCTTTCTCATGAAACCTCCCCAAAATTCTGTCCCAGCGTAGCATCAGTAATAATATTTATTATTTTTATTTATTTATTTTATTTATCCTTGGATTTATATCCCGCCCTACCCCGAAGGCTCAGTGGATCATATTGTGGCGTATGAATTTATGCTTTAGTATTCATCTATGTGAACAGAGATCTTTCCATTACTCTCCAAAGCCTCCAGATCAGATTTCTGTAGAAGAAGAATGTAAAACCAGGCAGGGTGACCGCTTCTGGTTCTGTCACTCATTTTCAGGGAGAGCTAGTTCACAGACAGGGAGACCGCGGATTCTCCACACCCGTGCTCTGCCATTACAAAGAGGCAGGTTGTGTGTTTGTAAAAAGGATTGAGGGTTCAACACTAAGTCAACAGTGTTCTGCCCTCTTTTGTCTAGAGGGGAAAGAAGGCACACCAAACATTGGCGCTTGCTTCGTCAGAGCGGTTAGGGCTATAAGTACCACCGGAGTCATTTGCTCCTGCTTGTGGCCAATGTGGCAAGAAGGGGGCAGGAAAACAGAAGGCTGCGGACAGGTATTCAAAAGGTATGCAGGGGCCCCCCCTTTCCTTAGGACCTTCCTCTTGGAAAGGACTCCACATTCCTGGAAGGGGGGGGGGAGAAGGACAATAAAGGCAGGAGGGGGTGGGAGAAATCGGCCCACCACCTCTTTGGTGATGGGCTCCTCAGTCTTGGCTGAGAGCCCCGGGCAGGGAACCCCGGCTGCTGCGTGCAGCCTGACTGCTGGCAGCGAACCCCCCCCCCCCAGCAGGCCTGTTGGGGGCAACTAAGGAATGAGAGCTCGTTTTAGGGCAGGGGGTGGAAGCAGCAGCGGTTCCTGCCCATTGCCAGCCTCATGGGAACCAGCTCAACATGGCTGAAAAGTACACAGATAGACGAGAGATTTCAGCTTATGTACGTTTATTCGTGAGGAACAAGACAGCTCTAGCTGGCTCGCAGGCCGGCTTATATTCCCTGAGAAACCACCACCCAAAACACACACACTACACAATAGGTTATTTACAGTGGCCGAGAGTCCCACAGGCTCTCGGCCGGGAGCCTAGCCCTCTGATTGGGGCGGGCTAGGATCCACATAGTCCATTGTCTCTTGGAGCAAAGCTCGAGGGTTACGTCGGACCACACGGAGCCCTAGTCTGCCAACCTCCAGGTCGGGCCTGGAGATCTCCTGGGATGACAATGGATCTACAGACGACAGAGATCTGGAGAGAACAGCTGCTTCCGTTGGTAGGCTCAATGGGACTGAACCCTGCTGGGGTCCCCTCCCCTCTTCAGGACCCGTGGCTCCCGCGTTCGACCCCCACATCTCTAGGGATTTCCAAACCCAGAGTTGGCAGCTCCAAAGGCAGTCCCAATGGTGGCTGTCAAGCCCCTCTAAGGATCTCCACCCCGCAGGGAGTCCCCCATGGTGGACTGCCTTCCCCGGCTAGGGTGGCCAGGTCGTCTGGGTTGGGAAATGCCTGGAGTCTCTGGGGGTGGATCCAGGAGAGGGCGGGGTTTTGGAGGGGGGAGGGGGCCTTGGCAGGGTCCAAGGCCACAGAGGAGCACACCCGTCAAAGCAGCCATTTCCTCCTCCCGGGGAGCTGTTCTCTGTCAGCTGGGGTTCAGTTGTAAAAGCAGGAGATCCCCAGGCCCCACCTGGAGGCTGGCAGCCCTATCCCCAGCTCAGCCCAGTCCCTGAATGCCAACCGGCCAGTGGGCACAGACGGGCCTGCTCAGCACTCCCAGCCACCTGCATCCATAAAGGCACACCCCCCAGGCAAGAACCTGGGCAAAGGCCCTGGCCGGCCGGCCAGCCAGCCACCCCCCACCCCCCCTGCTTCTGGTGGACACCACCAAGATGGAGCCCAGGGCCCTAAATGTGTTTTCTGTGATCAGAGAATGTGCTTGGGCTCCTGGCCCCCATGGGTCAAAGGGAAAGGACCTCTGAGCCCACGTGTTGTCTTGATGGGAGGCTGTCGCACAGCAGAGACACTGACGAGGCGTGTGCTTTATTTCTTTATTTGCAAAATTTGTGTCCCACACTTCTGCCCTCACAAGAGCCACCAAGGCAGCTGCATGCATGTTTTTGCATCCCATATAAAGACATACATGGGGGGGGGGATCATTCAAGTCCTACAGATGCAGGCGCCAGCTGCTGCCGCTGGGAGTGTGATTTGCGAGTCCATCCTTTGCAGCCTGGGAAGTTCCTGTTGTGCTATAGGGATGAGGCACCTGACCTGTCAGGGAAATGGCTTGCTTCTGCTTGAGTCGGTCCGGCTGCCACCCCCAGGTTGGGAACTCCCTGCAGATTTGGGGGCGGAGTCAGGGAGGGCGGGGCCTGGGAAGGGGAAGTGCCTCCGTGGGGTGCCACGCCACCCTCCACAGCGGCCGCCGCCTCCTCCTTCTCCTCCTCCAGGGGGACCCTGGCCCTTGTGCTCTGGAGATCAGCTGTGATCCCTGGGGAGCTCCAGCCAACACCTGGAGGTTGGCAACCCTGGGACTGGTAGTCCCTTCGACAGCATCAGGCAGCAGAGCTTAAGCTCCAAGGATGAAGTCAGAGCAAAAGGAAATGGGAGCTTTGTCTTCATTGGCGGCTTTTATTGCTTCCAGGTGAATGTGCTGTTTATTCTGAGCAATGAAACCCCTTCTGCTTTTCTTCCTGGGAGCCCTGCTTCTCCCTGAACTCAAAGGTGAGTCAACAACTTCCAGCCTGTAGGAAAAACTCATCCCCTCATAAGATCTTGGCTTTGGTGGCATGTTGCCCCCCCCCCCCGCTGGAAAGACGAGCTCTGAGGGGCAGCTGTCCCGGATGGCCCATCAGTTGGCAACCTGCAGGACTCGTCCTTGTGGGTATGAAGTGTATTTATTAGGCAGTGATATCCCCTCTCTCTCTCTCTTTGGGTATCGGAGTCCTTCCAGAAAGGGCAAAGGGCCAGCTCACGGATATCCACCGCGGGGCGTGCGTGGCACAGGGGAAGCCCCCAGCCTCAGGCCCAGCGGCAGCATCTCCAGTTAAGGCCATTGTGCAGGAAGTGATGTGAAAGACATGGCTTCGCCTGGAGAGCTGCTGTCAGTCTGAGTCAGCGGTACGGACCTAAGAACGCCAGAAGAGCCCTGCTGGATCAGAGCAGTGGGGGTCCCTCTAGTCCAGCATCCCGCCTCTCGCCCAGGGGCCAGCCAGTCCCAGGGCCCAGAGGCCGAGGCCTTCCCCCGATGTTGGGATTCAGCGGATTAGTGCCTCTGGATGTAAAGGTTCCCCTCAGCTAGCATGGTTAGTAGCCGTTATCTAGGAGACTTGTCTAATCCCCTTTTCAAGTGGTTTAATCGTGTGGTCATCGCTACATCCCCCGGCAGTGAACCCCACATTTTAATCATTCTCTGTGTAAAGTAGTATTTCCTTTTGTCCATCCTGAACCTACTGCCCATCAGCTTCACTGGATGCCCTAGTATTTTGGGAGAGGGAGAAAAAGTTCTCTTTGTCACCTCTCCGCACCTCATGCATCATTTTATCAACCTCTCTCATGTCCCCTCTTAGTTGTCTCCTTTCTAAACTGAAACGTCCCAGACTCTTCAGCCTTTCCTTTCATAGGTAGGGAAGGGGCTCCAACCTCCCCAGTCATCTTGGCCGCCCTCCTCTGTACTTTTCCCAGCTCTGCAGTGTCCTTTTGGAGATACGGGGACCAGAACTGCACACAGTATTCCAAGGGAGGCTGGACCATAGATCTATGCAGGGGCACTACAATAGGGCCAGTTTTATTCTCAGTCCCTTTCCTAAGAATCCCGAACGCAGAGTTTGCCTTTTTCACTGCTGCAGTTGGGGGGGGGGGGTTTGTCCCAGTGTGCATCACCTTGAAGGACCCAGGGTGTGGTTCTGTAGAAGGCAGCTTCATGTGTGTGGCTGTAAGCAGGGGCCATTTTTTAGAAAAAGAGGTCCAGGAGCTCATTAGTCTAACTCATTAGCATAACTCATTTGCATATGCCACACCCCCTGACATCACCGGAAGCGTGTCAGAAGGCAACACCCACCGCTCAGGCTCCACTGGACTGTTTCGGACTGCTAGCTATTGGGGGGGGGGGGAGAACGGGCAGATCTGTCCTCGCAGGGGAGGGAGAGCTTGTGCCTGAATAAAACATGGTCTTAAAGGTGCCCCTGGACTGTTTTGGACCAGGGGGGTGCGGGCCTCTGCAGCTTACCTGGCTGCTTCTTGCTCTGACTGAGGGCTGCTGGGAGCAGGGGGTGGGGCTTGTTGCATGTGCCCGCCCCCTGGCCTCTTTACTGCCGGAGCTCCGCTCCTGTGCGCTCCTGCAGGAAATGACCCCTGGCTGTAAGTAATACCCTGTGCAGGCATGTTGCATGCCGGCACAGTGGCCACAACATAGGATGCACATGTATGAGGATCCACGTCATGTGATTTCTCAGACAAGCTTTGGGATGAGCAGGTGCCCCAGCAGGTAGGTACGTACTGGCCGGAATGCTGTGGAACGAGGACATGCATTCTTTCCCATGGATGCTCAGTTTTGGGGGTTACGCTGCTGTCAGTGGTTGCAAGGAGGGCCCAAGCCAGCCCGAGGGGCATCCCCTCCCCCCGCTACACCCCGATTCCTTTTGCAAACTGCCACAGAGCCCCCCTCAGGTCCCTTTGCGGTGAGAGGGGACCTGCCCAGCTCGGCAAGGGGGGGAACCGCAGGAGCCTTTGGCAGGTGACCCAGGAGGCTTGGGCGGAGGGGGTTGTCATGGCCACTGATCCTGGCCCCGGCCTCACCCTGGAGGCAGTATCTGCCCCCTCCAAAGGCTCCCTGGACACGGTCTGCACCACAGAGCGTGCAGGCAGAGACCGTGCGTGGAGTGACTGCAGGGAGGAATCCCTGCCTGAACCTTCTTCTACTCCGCAGACCAGCTGGCAACTGGCTGCTCCGGCCTGTGGTCGTTCCATGATTAGTCAGTCTAGGTGGTCTGCTGTTTGATGGATTGAGATGGGCAGCCATGTTAAGTCTTTCTGCAGCAGGAGAAAAGAGCCAGAGTCCAGGAGCACCTTCAGCACTAGTGAAATTGGTGGCAGGGGAGGAGCTTCCGTGAGTCGAGCAGTGACTCGCAAAGGGTCAAAACCTGCCACAAATTTTGGAAGTCTTTAAGGGGCTACTCTTGCTCTTTTCTATTATTTGAAGCTCCTGGCTGCTACAAAAACAAACTGTGGTCCTCAAGATGTCTTTCTTCCTACACAAAATCAACCTTGTATTTGTGGGTGTGCCTGGGCAACTCGTAGGCATTAAGTGCCGAAAGCCGTGAGATGAAGAACAGGACTGCTGTGTGTAAGATACGAATTGCATATGCATAGCAGGGATTTGGACTGAGGCCCACGGGGAGGGGAAAAGGATGGACGGGGCTGAAACCCCCATCAGCCTCCTCTTAGGTTCATTAGCTGACATGACCCTTCAGGCCCGTAGCTCCAGCAGCGCCCCCCCCCCAACTTGCTGGCACGGCCCCCTGACTTCCCATCCAGCCCAGGGCGTCACGGCCTTCTCCCCCGGGTTAATTTGATCAGCCAGTGACCCCCTAAGAAATTTAAACACCCCCTGACTTAAAAAATCCTGTCTATGGGCCTGTGACACTTCCATTGGTTGATATTAAAAGGGAGGGGGAAAGATAGTTTTTTATTGCTTCCACACTCCTCGCCAGTTCCGAGCAGCAAAACTGAGAGGGGGTTGAAGGGTTAAACCCTCTGTAGACCCAATCCAAATGACGGCAGTGTGTGCACAGTCATGTGCATGCGTGTGCACATGCACAGACCTGGGTGGAAATCTGTGATCTTGTTCATCACACCCGTTCTGGCTCTCAGGAGATTGCAGACAGATGTGATCAACTGATAGGTCAGATCAACTGAGACCTCTTCCTGTTTGTTTCCTGTGACATCTGGGGAGCCATTCTTGGTGCACTGATATCCCCCCAAGAAGTTCTTTTCGTTTACTTTTCTTGCTCTGTATAGAAGATGTTAATATTATTTTAAAAGACAGCCGCTTGCTACGGGCTTTGTTTAGTGGCAACCTGACATGTGGACATGGGTGTGTTTCTGCGATCTTTCAGGGGCCAGCCAGCGTAGAGTGCGGTTCCTGCTTGGAAACCTTTTTGGAAATAACGACCCTCCTCCTCCTGCCACCACACAAGCCCCACCTGCTCTTCCGGCAGAGCCAGCGTCCTTTTGCCAGGGCGGCTGTCGTGATGGCTGGTTCAGTTACATGGGCCAATGCTACTTGTTTGTCCAGGAGCCAAAGACGTGGGAAGGAGCAGAGGTACCGGGCAGGGGTGTGGGGGGGGCATCAGCCCCCTTTGCTGTCTTCCTTCAATCCTTTCCACTTTTGCTATGATGTCCGTAACTCTGAGACTCCTTCGGATAGCGAAGGGCAGAGTATAAATCCAATCTCTTCTTCTTCTCTTCTTCAATCTCTTCAGCCTCGCCTACCTCACAGGGCTGTTGGGAGGATACAATGGAGGAGAGGAGAATAATGTCAGCTGCTTTGGGTCTCGATTGAGGAGGAAGGCAGGATATAAATAAAAAACAATAAAAACACAACAGTGGCAGCCTTTGGCCTGGTGGCCGGGAAACTGTAAACGAGGCATGCTGGAACAGTCATCCTGGGGTGCCTCTTTCAAAAGTCACTGAGTTTAGCTTTATGTGCGGTTTCTACACTACCACAGTTGGTGGCCTTCAGCCTCCTGCTCTTCGCCTCTTCTCCTGGCAGCCAGGATACCCCAAAGGTGCATTCCTCCGTGACTAAGGACACCTCAGTGCTCAGCCCCCACTCCATTATAGCAAGGATGAAGTTGGCCCCAAGGGTGCTGGTGGCTCAAAGACCCTCCGTCCATTTCAGCACACTCCTTTGTGGAGTCACCTTCCTTCTAAGCCCATTAACTCCAAACACTATTTAGGACTGCAGTGTCAACGTATTCATTATCAGAACTTGAAATGAAAGTGGCCAAAGCTGCCTTAGCCATGGAGGGGCACACATTTAGGACATAAAGAACAAAAGATACACTCATGACCAGACTTAGTTGTGGAAAAACAAATTGTTTTGTAAGCTGATTTCCCCCCCCCCCTTAAACACCAAAGAGTTTGGGGTGGGAACAACTAGGGCCAAGTATAGTCAGAATGTGCTTGTCCTAGGTATTCCCAACAGGCCCGTAGCTTCAGTGGGGCATTTTGGGGCTATGCCCCCTCAGACAACAGCCCTGCCCCACAAGTCCTGCCGCTAGAAACCCTTTTTAAAAATGTTTATTTTGGTACATACGGGAAAGTTGTGCTGCATGCTGCGCTCTGCCCGCAGCCTGGTTTTCTGTGTCTTTCCCTGATTTGCTGGTCCTGGCACCCGCCAGCTCTCCCTCCCTCTCCGCCCTCCCTCCCTCCCTCCCTCCCTCCCATGTGCCTGTGCCAGGGAGGAGCCCACCCTGCTGGCCACGAGGCTAAAGAGGGGAGCGAGTGGTTTTCCCCGTGCAGGCGGGACAGAACTGGCACATCGCCTCAGCGGGCAGGAGGAAGGGGCAGAGTGGGCAGGGGGAAGCTGCCTGCCTGCCTGCTGCAAGGGAGAGACGGGAGCCAAAGAAGAGCCACCATTCCTCCTGCCGCAGCCGGCTGGCCTGAAGAGGATGGGACCGGCAATGCTCAGTAAAGAAAGTTGCAGCTCCCCCCCCCCGTGAGGGCCCGGGGTGAGGGTTTCCTTAAGTGCAAAAAGTTCTCCCCTGCCCTCCCCCAATTTCCTAGCGCCCCACCGACCAAAGTCTCCAGAGGCTACAGGCCTGATTCCCCATCTGAACAGAGGGCCTTAGTTTCCCTGTTAAAGAAAGCGAAGGGAGGCAGAGCTAAGAGGCGCCTCCTCCTATCTCTGAGTCACTCACTGTGAAGTGTATGTTATGCATTTATTTATTTGGAGCACTTTTTAACCCGTCTTTCTCCAAAGCTATATTCAAGGTGGGTCACGCAGAGACTGTGAATGTTTCATGGACTAAACCAGTCCACACAAATATCAGAGGGGTGGTGGTGGGGGGAGCAGACCGTTCCATTGTAATGCATACAGTAAATACACCACAACCCAAAAGTGGTCGGAAAATACACACGTCCAACTGACTTTCTTTGGCACAACTGAGAAGGTGTGCAAACTGTTCACATAAAAACGGCTGAACATTCAACTGTGCTGTCTGCAATATGGGGTCAACTTACAAAGGAAACCGGGAAGTGCTTGAGAATTAGGAGCAAGGATCCCCTCAGGGGTTTGCAGAAACGTTTGCTTTAAAGTGGACACCATCATGACCAGAGTTTGAGTCCAGGGGCACCTTGAAGACCAACAAAGTTGGAGTCTAGGTATCAGCTTTCATGTGCACTGCACACCTCCTCTTCAGATCCAATCATGACCAGAGCGGCAATGAATGATTTCTCTGCTTTCTCATGTCCCCGCTGCCACCGGTGGCATGGAGAGGAGGAGATGGATGGTGCATCCGCCTCTTCTACCCCACCGTAGTCGCTGGTCAGACATGCCAGATGTCTGTGGTCTGACTGTGGCCGGATGCCCTGCCTGGCCTGACCTCACCAGATCTCGGAAGCTAAGCAGGGTCAGCCCTGGTTAGCACTGGGGTGGGAGACCTCCAGGGAAGGCCCAGGGCCGCTAGGCAGAGGCAGAGGCAGGCAGAGGTGGCGAACCACCTCGGAATGTCTCTGTCCTCAGAGAGCCCCTCTGGGCCGAGTCGCTGGGCTGAGACTCCGCCGCGGCACCTTCGGCCACCATCCCCCTTCCCTCCCTCCCTCCCTCCCTCGCCTGATGTGGCGTGTTGTTCCCAGATGTCCGCTGTCCTCCTCCTCCTCCTCCTCCTCCTCCTCCTTGCTGCCCAGCCTCCTCTGACTTGTTTCCTAGAGGGCCTGCCAAAGAGCCGTGAACGGAGGGCACCTGACCAGCATCGTAAGCGCTGAGCACAACGATTTCCTTGTCCGCCTGGCCACTCACGCGGGACACCGAACGGCCCAGTTCTGGACAGGAGGAAGTCACCGGAAGGCAAGTTCAGCCAACACCCTCTTTGCACCCTTCGCTCAGCCACCATAGGCCTATTCACTGCTGTCACAAAATATAGTTGTGCTACCAGCTAAAAGAAAGTAGCACTGTAATAACTGAAAGCAAAATATATACCTTACATGCACAACCCTGGAGTTGCTGAAAAGGCTCCCGCGGTGCCATGTACCGGGACCCCTCCCCTGCCAAAGCACGTAGACTCCATGTCACCAAAGGGGTCTCCCTCGGCTCTCCTGCCGCAGTGCCGTCACCACAGCAGCTAACCCTGTGGCCAGCGGCAGTCCTGCATGACCAAGAGGTCTCCGGAGAGCATTCTGCTCGCGTCGAGGGCTGCTGGGGTGCTGCCGCAGGGACGAGGAGGGAGAGCCGGAGCTCTCGGGGGTGGCCGTGAGCAGAGATCCCCAGCGTGGTGCCCGCGGGGGCCACTGTGCCCACCGGCACGTCTCCTGTGCTCTCGCGCTTCCTCCCCAAGGCAGCTCTGGCCTGAAGTCGAAGGCCCACCTGGGCTTTCCTCTGCCCTCTTTGAGCAGGAGGAGCTTCAGAAGACTTCCAAAGGCCTCGTCGCCGTGGGGTCACTCTGCAGGGAGCGCCTACCAAGAACCGGCTTGGGAGGATGCTTGGAGTGGGCCCCCCCCCCAAGATTTTGCAGCCGCACCCTGTGGCAGCCCTTTTGTGATTGGCTCCACTTCATAAGAGCAAAGGAAGAGCCCCGCTGGGTCTGACCAAGGGCCTGTCTAGGGCAGCCTCCCGTCTCACACAGAGGCCAGCTAACTACCTCCAGGAAGCCCATAGGCGAAAGGACTGCGACAGCCTCCTCTTCCTCCTCCTCCTGCCCGGGGGCTCCCTAGCAACCAATGTTCCCTCTAAGCTGAGTCCGTGTGAGCTAGCTCACAGTTTTTTAGCCTCCAGCTCACACATTTCTGTCTTAGCTCAGGCAGGATGGCTCCAGAGCAAACTGATTTATGCAGCAGCCAAATCGCTCGCTCACAACTTTCATGCCAGGAGCTCACAAAGTAGAATTTTTGCTCACAAGACTCCACAGCTTAGAGGGAGCATTGCTAGCAACTGACAGAAAGAGGGCTCATTCTGCCTCTGGCATTGGAGGGAGTGGACCTCCATCACGACTGGTAGCCATGAACTTGTCCACTCCCTTTTTAAGGCCTCCCAATGGCAGCCATTTTGCGGTGGTGGCCCTCTAGCTGTTCTCCAAATGATAAGAGTGCCCACAGGCTCAACAAGTCTGGAGAATCATGAGCAGGAGAAATACAACATTCAAGTTGCATAAAGAGAGAAATAGCCCCCCCTCCCCCCGGCAATCTGACTATTTTCCAATGGTTTTCATAGCAGCAACAGCAAGTTTGGTTTCCGACATCCGTCCTGCAGGACACGTTCCTCGTAGCTTCCTCATTTATGCTGAGGACAGTGTGGAATGACATTCTGTAGCCTCCCAAGATCCTTCTTTGAAAAGGGCAGAGACTCCTGCCTGCACCCCTGGCTTGCCAAGGGCCTCGGAAAAGGTGTCCTGGCTTTTTAACAGAGGCTTAATGGGGTATTATTTCCCTCCGTGTCATGAAAGGCTTTTAAGTTGCCCACTTCCACACATCAAGACTCAGTTAAAGAGACAGAACAGTTTCCCTCAGGCAGCCCTGACCGACCCAAAGGGTGTTGCCATCTCTGCCTCATAGGGAGGGCTCAGGCTTGGGGTGTCTAGTCACTTTTATTTATTTATTTATTTATTTATTATCAAATTTGTGCCCTGCCCTCCCCGCAGAGCAGGCTCAGGGCAGCTTCCAACACGACATAGATACAGCTTAAAAACACAATTATCAAAAACACTGCAAATCAACAAGCATAAAGTGCTGGCGGCAATGAAAAGCCACTTAAATGACACATTTTCAATGGGTTTCCATTTCCCAATGTTCCAAGGTGTTTTCTGCTCGTAGTTTCCTTAAGCTAACAACTCGATGGTGGCTCATGGGCCAGGTGCTGCAACAGTCGGGCGATCCAACGGCGGTCCAACGGCAGCGGCCCGTAATTGAATGCCTGGCGGAAGAGCTCCGTCTTATATCTCTGCCACTGGCAGTGTGGACTTGTCTGACAGTCTGTTTGTTGTACTTGTTGGTAGTGTGTAGACTACTCTGGGTGACTACTTCACGGCCCCCTCCTGCTACCTCGCGCACGCAGCGGGGAGTGTTGCTCTGCCACTGGGGGTTCTGGATCCAGGGCTGGTCAGGCGTGGGGGCAGGGGCTGTGGCATTTCCAGACTATGCTGCCCATCTCAAAACTTCTGCAGATTTTGCACACTTCCTACCTGAAATTGTAGCAGGCTCAAGAAAGATAACACAATTGATGCCAGTAATGTCTTATCAGACTTGCATATTAGAACAGAACTTCACTTTGTCTGACTGGAAGTCTCCATCATCTGGGCGCACAGAACAAGGCTGGGTGGCAGAGTCAAGGAAACCCCAGTGCCGGGCCTGGATCTACGCCCAGACTAAGGAAGCGGCACCTGAGGGCTTCAGTTTATAAGGGGCCTCTGGATTTTTTTAAAGAAATGCAAAATTATTCACTCCTAGGTTTGCCAAGTCCCCCCGGGGGGGGGGCAGGTAACCCCCCGCCCAAGAGGCCTGTTACCCACAACCAGCAAATCGGGCCCCGGGGGAACTCCACCCCCTTCCGGCACACGTCCCCAGCGAGATGATGTCACCCAGAGCTGACATCATCACACTGGCCATGTTGGGGGCGGGACGCTCTATGATTTGAGGGAAAACTCTATGGTTTCCCCTCGAATCCTAGTGGCCCCACCCCCAACGTACCCACACAGACTCCCGGGACGGCGCAGGACTCCCCCGCTGTAAGTAATTTTGGACTTGGCGACCCTATTCACTCCCCACTTGGGGGGTGGGGGGGCAGTGTTCCGTGGCCTCTTAGCACGGGATGTCAGCAGGCCCTGAGCTCAGCACTGTTTTAACACTTCATTTCACTCAGTACTTCACTGCAGGCATCCAGGTTCTCCTCTCCTGGAAAAGCTGAGTATCTGAAATATTTCATCAATCTATTAAGTTCTATTCTGGGTTTGTTTGTTTGTTTGCTTCACGCAGGGCTCCTCGCTCCAGTGGACGGATGGCTCCACAACCAGTTTCTTCCAGCGCCCCCTGTCTTCCATTCTCAGCATGGCTGGAAGCGCCGTCAACGCTCTGCTGAGCATTCGCATCTGCGTGAAGCTAAATATAAATGTCGGAGGTACTGCCCTTCTCTGATAGCCGGTGACTGGCTAGCAGGCTACAGCGGGGATTTAAGGCTTTCCCCTTAAGTTTGCAGGGGAAAATCCAGCGGACCTAAACATTAAGTATGGGGGGGTAAACCATCCAAATTTAACAGTGACTTCTGTGCATGTGCAGATTTTTTTAAAAAAAGTACCAGAGTGCAACAACAGCATTTTGTGTTTCTGTAGCAACCCAAAATGGTGCCCAAATGCTGGCAGGGGCAACAGGGGGGAGGAGATCTGATGGCACCAACAACAGCTGGGGGGGAGGGAGGGTCAGGCTGGCTTTTGTTTATTTACTCAGCCGATTTCTACGATGCTTTTCTGTCATACATCTGAAATGGTTTCCAGCTGTACCGTGGGGGTGGTGGGAAGTAGCATCAGGTCACGGCCGACTTGTGGTGATCCTGGAGGGTTTTCAAGGTGAGAGGCGTCTCGGAGGTGGTTGGCCATTTCCTGCCTCTGTGTGACAACCCGGCACGGCTGCAGAAGTCTCCCACCCGAGTAGGAACCAGGGCTGACTCCGCTACGCTTCCTGGGACGTCCAGATCAGGGCAGGTTTACAAACAGCACCGTAAACATTAAAACACGAAGCCCAGCAATGACAAATGGAAACAATAAAGCACAACTGCAGGTCAGTTTCTAAAGGTGCTTTAAAAATAGCCCTGCCCTACATGCTGGCGCCCCCCCCAGGTCACCTCTGAACCTCCTCCTTGCATGTGTCTGCCGCCACGGAAAGTGCCAGAGCACCAGTGGAAACACCACCCTCGGCATCCCTGCGAGCAGCCCGCCCCCCCTTTGGGATCAGCGTGACACGCCGGGGGGGGGGGCGTGCTGGTGCCAGGCCATTAAGAGCTTTGGAGGTTAAATCCAGCACTTTGGACTCGACGTGGAAGCCGGG
The DNA here is from genome assembly GCF_001447785.1 of Gekko japonicus. Classification (NCBI taxonomy): domain Eukaryota; kingdom Metazoa; phylum Chordata; class Lepidosauria; order Squamata; family Gekkonidae; genus Gekko; species Gekko japonicus. The sequence continues at coordinate 462,654 of NW_015176478.1, forward strand.
TGGTGGTGGCAGCGGCAGCCAGGGTCTGAGGCTTCCGAATGTCCAAAGCAGAGCCACGGGGGGGGGGCTCGCTCCCCCCCAACAGCACCTGCACCTGCATTCTGCTGCCCTCAGGGAAGTGTCTGACCTCCCTTCACAGGCAGTGGTCCACCCCTGAGGCTGCGAGGACCACGTGTCGGCATCTCTAGATCATCCCTATCCAGGCTGGAACCTAGTTTTCTAGTCGGATGTAACTGGAGGGGGAAGCATTTCTAGCAGCACCACTGGCCTGCTTTTCCATCCACAGGGTTGGATCCAGGGATATCCCTGGTCTCATTAACTGAATGCCCTATGGCTACACTGTCTAATGACAATAAATTGAGCCCCTCTGACAAAGGGAGCTTTGACTCCTGAGCGCTCACAGCCCGAAGACTTTGTTGGTCTGTACACGGTGCTCCCAGACGTGAACCGATGGCTGTTCTCCTGCAGAGACCTCTGAAACTTTACCCCTCTGACTTTGACCTCAAGCACCTGTTCAGTGCTGGGTTCAAGAAGCATTGCAGTGAACAGCTCTACTTTATTTAGTGATTTCAGGAACAAGACTGAAGACTCCGGGGCAACTGCCCTGTTTAAGTAGCATGCAAGAATCACACCCAAACACACCCCACTCCCAACGATACGCTATTTGCATAACATTGTCTCCTCGTTGGTGACCTCTAGAATCCTGGCGGTCTCTTGTTCCAGAGCTCCAAGCTCAGCCTGGGAGATTCCAGCCCAGTACAGAACAGCCTCATCTGGATGCCACTAACTTGTTCTCCAGACTCCAGAACTGAGGCAGCCACATCTGGGGGGCTTAGTCGGAAGGACGTATACAGCTGGGGTATTCGTGGTATACTAGTGATGATGGCAGAACTCTAGATAATTCCACAAAGTGGCCACACATCACTTTAAACAGCACATAGGAGAAGGCGGAGCACTGGGCCCCCTCTCCCCTCACCGCTTGTGGCATTTTGTCTCAGAGAGATCAAAATCAACTCAGGAGTCCACCTGGTGCTCCAGGCGCTTCAGAAGGATCACATGGTGTTCCTGTGCTGCTGACAGAGCTAAGAAAACGAGCAGCAAAGCCTCTGAGCACCTGCCTGTGGAGATCATGTGCCATGGTCACCAGTGCCATCTCCAGTCGGAAACCAGCCCTGAAGCCAGACTGAAAGGGTTAAGGGCAGCTGTATTATCCAGGAAACCCTGGAGACACTGTGCCAAACCACCTCCGTCACCTCACAGAGAGGCCTGTATCTTGCAGGACCCTTCACTGGCAAAGAGGGTGTCCCCTCCCCCCCCCACCCCCCGCACAGAAGTAGTGTCATATTTGCTTCCTTTACATCACATGCGGAGAAGCTGAGAGTGCCACTGACTTGGGTTATTAACTGTTCTCTGGCAGGGCTATTTCCCAGAATCTTTAATCAACCACTTCCTGGACCTAACTGGCAGGAAGTGGCCTTCACAACTCCCATAGTCCTGTCAACATCCATCAGGGAGACCAATCCAAAGCTATCCAGATAAACACGACCAGACAACGCTTCTGACATCTCTGCTGCCTGATAGGTGCTGCTACCAGAGCTTGTCGGACTGGCGGAGAAAGATTTTATCCGCAAAGAATCCGGCCTCAGTGTCATTGCTAATATGAGGCTCCAATGCAGCCAAGTCTGGAATAGGCATCGCTGGACTGTGAGCAATTTTGAATGCTTGAGCTGGGTGAGATCCTGCAGACAGAATGTGCAGCAGCGCCCCTGCCAGAGGCAGGCTTTCAAACGAGCCCTGCGGCATCATCTCCGACAGCCGCCTGACCATTTCCCAGCCCCTCTTTTTCGTTCCCTCGGCTCAGTGGTAACCCAGGCAGCCAGGACCCTTTCTCTACCGTGGGAAAGAGAGCCCACAGGAGAGGAGGAAATGGGGTTTCCCTGCGCTCACGAGTCCTCAAAAGTCCCCCCCACCAAAAAAGCCCTCTAGTCCTACCAAGTATTTGCTTCGTTTATCCAAGACCCTGAAAAAAAATCTCACTTTTCAGCAAAGAGTTTTGTCTAACAGATCTGTATGTTCTGGTCATTTCCTAGGCAATTGATAATGCCCTCCTTCTGTTTCCTTGTATTTTGTTCCCACGCAGAAATCATTAGAGTCTAGCCAGCTGGGAAGATTCATTTTAATACTTGGTTAGGAAAACAGCCAGCATCGGGGGGGGAGGGGGATGCATCAGAAGGAAGGTTAGTGGTGATTTGTACGCAGCCTCTGGCCTTGTTTCAAAGCAGGCCAACCTTTTTGTCAAACACATTCAGAGCTGAGTTCAGTGCCCGGCTGGAGGGGATGTCAGCTGCCTGTTGCTCCTTTAGTGCCAGGGAGGAACAAGGCGTGAGAGAGGGGTGCCTGCCTGCCTGCCTGCAAGGAAAGCCCTGTGATTCCTGGTTGAATGAATGTGCAGAGGTCTGTTGGGAAATGGTGTCCCGTTCAAATTCTTGTGGCATCCCTGGGAATCCCTTACAGGGGACTCTACTGCAGACTTCCCACCTCCAACCAGAAGGGTCCAATGGACTGGCGGTGATCCAGGGAGATGTCTGTAGGCATACACAGAACTCCTCAGAGAAGGAACTTCAGAGGGAGAGCCATGCACTAATCCATTGTGAGAAACAGAGGTGGAAGAAAAGCTTCCTCCAAAGTCAGGCCTTAAGGCAGAGAAAGCTCCGGATTTTTTTTTTTGGGGGGAGGCCTCCTATGGCCGACTACTAGGCCACCCTTCTTGTCCACCAACCCTTCCTCTGGCCACTTGCAAGCTTTTTGGTCCCAGCTGCCCACCCTACCTGAGTGCCTTTTCCCCAATGGTGCAGGGAGTGCCACTGCCCTGGCCACCACTAGTGCCAATCCTCTGCGCACCACCCATATGCCCTTCTCCAGCAGCTCTGGGCAGGGTGTGCAGCTGGGGGCAGAGGGGACCAGAGTTCCCTCTAAGCTGAGTTACTGTGAGCTAGCTCACAGTTTTTTAGTCTCTGGCTCACACATTTTTGTCTTGGCTCAGGAAGGAGGGCTCCAAAGCAAACTAATTTAAGCAGTTAGCCCAATCGCTCGCTCACAACTTTAATGCCAGGAGCTCACCAAGTAGCATTTTTGCTCACAAGACTACACAGCTTAGAGGGAACATTGGAAGTGACCCAGCCCGCACCAGCAGACTGTGGAACAGTCCGACCGGAGTCAGCAGCCCTGGGCCTGGCAGCCGCTCCGCCTCAGGGAACGCTGCCGCCGGCCCCGCCCTCAGGGACTGCCGGACTATCTGTGCAGAGAAGATGCTGGTGAGAGTTCTGTGCTTCTCATTCACACGCCTTTCTTTTTGTCCTCGTCCAGGCCAGGGGGACTGGGACGGCTCCGACTGCGGCAAGAAGCTGCCCTTCGTCTGCAGTTACAAGCCCAACCTTCTGCCGCCATAGAAGAGAGTGCCGCCCACGCCGCTTTCCCCGCATTCCTGCCCTTGGAGTGCAGATCCCCCACCGGTGATTCGTTGCTCTCCTGCGTGCCCACAACACACACAATCAAGACCTTATTAAAAATGCAGCTGTGTCGTTTGCGAATGTATTTCAGATGGAGAGAATCATTGTTCCGAGCGCCCCAGAAGATGAGGCCCGGCTCAGTGTGAATGCTTAACAAGGTCCATTTGCTATTAGACCCCACAGGGATTTAAAGAAAATTGATGAGAAACCTTTAATTTAAAATAATTGCAAATCACTCCCCAAAACATTACTTAGCCCTCCATTGAAGGGCCTGGAGTTATACATTTTAAATGCAGAAAACTCTCTCTTCTTAGAGTGTCAGATAAATCCATGAAGAGTTAATTGAATGTTATTGAATGGGAAAAAACACAAAAAGTTCTGTAGTTTAATCACTAGTTTGAAGAAAAGTCACACAAGCAACCATTAAAGAAAGTACAAATCAAACAGAAAAATCATGGGTTTGTCACGGAACACACAAAAACACACAAATTTGTCAACTGCCAAGCTGAAGGCTAACTGGTTATTATGGTTAGGTGTATTAAATGGCTACACACTATACATCACTGCTCCTGCAGACAACTTTCTTTTGTTTTTTTCTTAATTATAGCTTATGCATCACTTTAATTTGTTAGGCATAATAGCTGTCTAGATGTGCAGAGCACAGTTCCCTGGGAACTTCTCTGAAGTAGCATTCGATGAAAAGATGCAAGAGCGAGTCCTGATTACTTCACAGCTTCTACACATTTCCACGGAGTCTGTGGAGGGGAGCCAGTTTGTGGTGGTGACCAATGGGGGTGGTCATCCAGGGCCTGCCTTCCGGCCAGAGTCCAAACTCTGAGCGACACAAGCAGCTGCCTTCATCCCCCCTTGTGGACAAGAGCTTTCTGTCACAGCCAGATGTGGCCAGAGGCAGCAAACACTAAAAAGTGTGCGCACATGCGCCCGTGCACGTGTGTGCATGTGTGTGTATATATATATAAAATTTCATCATCACTATCTATATTGCATCAGTAAATAAGCTATAGCAATGTGATTCCATCAAAATAGAACACGATTTTTCATCAAAGGAATTAAAATACATAGGAATCGTTTATGGTATCTTGAGATAAAACCATGATAATACACCCTACAGATTTATAAGTAATTTTTTAATCCCATGACCCAGAGCTTGGCAGTGAATCTGCAGGCCAACCATGTTTTACATCAACCTGTCTCACCTGCAATTATATGTATTTATTGTTTCTGAATTTTATACTGCATGTTTCCCCTGGGAAAACCACTTCCAAACTTTACAGGAACACCAGCAGTTTGATTTTTATCCATATCTGATGCTTGCCTGCTTTAAACTGGACCTCTGTAAAGTAAAGGAATTGAGCTAAGGGAACCAGTGCAGCTCACACACGATCAGCATCTTTTTATTTCTGGTGAAAAGTTCAATGCTACATGAAAAGTCTTTATGAGATTATGGAATTCAGTAGCTCCATTCAGGGAAATTAATCTAGGCAAACCTGAATTCAAACTACTTAATAATGAATATTGCCCCTAACTTAAGGACAGAGAGTATAAACGTAATGAGAAGTGTCTGGAGTCAGAAGTGAGCCGTGGCCCAGCCGAAGTCGCCGCAGCTGCCCAGGAAAAAGCCAGGATGGTCCCCAGCAGACCCCAAAGAGCCTCCTCCAACTCCCTGAACTCACCAGCAGGCAGAGAAGAATGATGCCGGCAGGGAGGCGAGGATCATGGCCGCCAGAGAGCAGGAGATGCTGGCCAGGAGGCGGGCACCACAGCAGCCAGGCCAGGAACACTGTGGGAAGGCAGCCTCCGGCATCGCAGCAGGAGCAGCAGCACCACCACTGAGCCAAAGGCATCGCCCCCCTCCCCTCCCCTCCCCTCCCCATCACCCCACCCTGGGCAGGGACCCAGAATTCTTGGCAGCCCAAAAGACGGGTGATGCCCTGAAGGAGATGCCAGAGGCTGGGGCAGGGAGCCAAGGAGTGGTCAAGGATGAGTGGGTGGCCCAGTAGGCGGCTCCCCCAGGTCATACGGGAGGGGGTGCAATGGGTGTGGCGGCCCTCAGATAGGGGCAGGAGGGCACTGACCTTCGCCCACGGCCCTCTCTAGGCCAGGCGCCAAGGGACTAACAATTTACCCAGAATAAATGGACACAAATCTGACGTCAAAAGTGGCAATGTCCAGGAGCCAGTGGGAGAACACTTCAGTCCACCGGGACATTCCATCAAGGACTGTCAGTGTAGTTCAACAGAAACATTTCAGAACCAAAATCCAACAGGAAGCTGCCGGATTCATATGTAAATTTGACTCAATGAGACTTGGATCGAATAGAGACTTTGGACGGTTACCTCACTGCCAGAAGTGAGGGCCTTTCAGGTGTTCCATTCAGATTCCTCATAAGAACATAAGAGATGCCAATGTTGGGTCAGGCCAAAGGCCCATCCAGTCCAACACTCTGTGTCACACAGTGGCCAGAAATACCAGGTGCCATCAGGAGGTCCACCAGTGGGGCCAGGACATTAGAAGCCCTCCCACTGTTGACCCCCCCCCCCAAGCACCAAGATGACAGAGCATCACTTGCCCCAGAGTCCCTATCTATACCTTGTGGCTAATAGCCACTGATGGACCTCTGCTCCATAGGCTTATCTAATTCCCTTTTGAAGCCGTCCATGCTTGTAGCCGCCACCACTTCCTGTGGCAGTGAATTCCAAGTGTTAATCACTCTTTGGGTGAAGAAGTACTTCCTTTTATCTGTTCTAACCCAACCGCTCAGCAATTTCATGGAGTGCCCACAAGGAGTTCTTGTATTGTGAGAAAGGGAGAAAAGTACCTCTTTCTCTATCTGCTCTTTCCCATGCATAATCTTATAAACCTCGATCATGTCACCCCTCAGTCGTTTCTCCAAGCTAAAGAGCCCTAAGCGCTTTAACCTTTCCTCATAGGGAAAGTGTTCCAACCCTTTTATCATTCGAGTTGCCCTTTTCTGCACTTTTTCCAAAGCTAGAAGGTAGCTTTTTCCTCGGTAGAAGGAAGGGGTCACACCCAGCCTGGGTTGCCCATTCTGCCTTTTCCATGACTTCTGCAACCGCTTTGCACCTACCTGGCACTTTCTGCCCCCTCTCCCCCCTTCCCTTCACCGCCTCTATATCTCTGGCCAGTTTCTCCATACCCTCCATGCATCCGGTGGAGAGAGCCATGTTTCTCGAACGTTTACGCTACAGTAAAGTTTGTTTAGGCACATATGAGAACAAAGCCTGCTGAGGGGAAACCAGCATGGCTCTGTTGCTCAAACAGGGGCAGTCCCCTTGTTAGCAGGGGGGGGGGATTTAGCAAAGGAGACAGAGGGAGAGGTGGGTAGCTGGGGTTCTCCATCTAGGCGTGCCAAGATTTTCCCCCTCAGAGAACTCTCAAATAAAACTTGGCGGCTCTGCAGGTACTGGACAGGGAGGGCAATTGGGAAGGTCAACAGATGTCAGCGTTGGTTAAGTGCCGATGAATCGAGGGGTCCTGGGTGAAGGGGGAGAGAGGCTGGGTCAATGATGGGTTTGTGCTCAGGGAATTGATCGGTCTGGGGCAACCCCTTGTTCTAAAGTCCTGTATCTCTCCAGGGCAAGGAGGGGGTGTGGCGAGTCAGGGTGAGCGGGTGTGTGTGTGTGTGTGTGTGTGTGTGTGTGATGTGGCAAAGGAAGTTCAGTGTTAGTTGGTGATGCACATTGGAACAAAAAAACCCCCCATCTTCAAGTATCTGCTAATGGGGTCTGGGTTTGCTGAGAATGTGAGGGAGAGAGATCTTGGGGCTGTAGCAGATAGCTGAATGGAATGGCCAACCCCGTGTGCTGCAGCCGTGAAAAAGGCAAATTCCGTGTGAGGGATGATTAAGAAAGGGATGGAAAATAGCCAATACTATCATGCCCCTCTATAGATCTATTGTGTGTGGCCTCATTTGGAATGCTGTGTGCAGTTGTCACAACCGTCTCTCTGGAAGGACATTGCAGAGCTGGGGAAAGTACCCAGGGGGCCGGCCAAGAGGAGGAGGGGGATGGAGCACCGTCCCCAGGAGGAGGAGAGGCTGGGACTTTTCAGCTGAGAAAAGAGACGACTGGGGGGGAGACATGAGAGAGGTTGATAAAATCATGCGTGGGGTGGAGACAATTAGCAAAGAGAACTTTTCCTCCCTCCCCCAAAAGACTAGCACTCGAGGGCATCCAATGAAGCTGATGGGCAGTAGGCTCAGAACAGACGAAAGGAAATACTATTTTACACAGAGAGTGATTAATATGTGGAATCCACTGCCAGAGGATGTTGTGATGGCCACGGCTTTACAAGGCGATTAGACAGATTCAGGGAAGACAGGTCTTTCAGTGGTTACCAGCCATGGTAACTAAAGGAAACCTCCACATTCAGAGTCAGTAAACCTCTGAATCACAGCACCAGGAGGCAACATCAGGGGAAGGCCTCAGCCTCTGCACACTGTTGCAGGGCCTCCAGAGGAACCGGTTGGCCCCTGTGTGAGACAGGATCACTGGTCTGATCCAGCAGGGCTCTTCTGATGTTCTTATATATGCCTGTGTTAGAAAAGATGTGTTTGGAAGTTAACCTTCTCCAAGCTATTTGAGCCTTCATAGCAAATGTGATTATGCCGTTTGCTCTGTTCCTTGCAAAAAGGAGCAAGTCTCTCTCCTCAGTTCAAAACACCCCTTCCTATTTAATTCTGGCTCAGTCAAACACGCTCTCCTCAGTTCCTATTTAATTCTGGCTCAGTCAAACACAGACTTCATTAAACATACCAAACACAGACGAGAGTCTCCAAAATATTTACCAAAAACAGTCACCAAATTCTGGGCAAGGCTGAAATGTGGTCAAAGGAAGCAGGACAATGACTTCGGTATGATTTGAGGCGGGATCCTGTGCCCAACTCAAGGGCTTTCTTAGGGGACCCCATGGGGAACGCAGCAGCCCGGGGCTTTTCTACTGATTTTCACGACATAGTGGTTTTTGGTGATGGAGAGAGGAGTTACTCATAATGAAGTCATAAGCAAAATTAAGACAAGCGGCTTCGTAAATGAATATTGCAGAAAGTTCTTGGAAAGGTCAAAAACCTGTGCTCTGTTATCCTTTAACAGGCTCCAGCAGCCAGGAGGTTGGACAGCAACCAGTCATTCTGCATGACCCTGGGGAGGTCAGTAGATCTCTGCTTGAGTTTGCTTTCAGTAAAAATAGGAAGACAAAACAACAATTTGAATATTTCAATGGGCTTCTCTCACACTGTCAGCTACAAGCATCCTCTGTCATTCTGTTTCCATCAGTGCACTCTGAAAACGCAGCTTGCCCTGGAAGATCCAGAGGTTTCAAGCAACACTTCTATAGTTTTATTTTTTTTTTAGGTGACTCATGAGGTGGGATTTTCAGTTCTAAGATTTCTCCAGTGCCCATTAGCAGTGCCCAAAGGGGCCATCTCCTCTGTGATGCCACTGCTGGTTAACCAGTGGCTGCTAGAGCACTGACTCCCGCATCACTTTGGGCCCACACTGGCATCAGGTCATTTCCAACCATTGCATGTATTGAAGAAAACTGCAAAAAGCATTTACCCACATTCTACTCTCACAACAAGTGCAGTACATGAAGTATCTGTGGGACTGTCATTTCCTGCAAAAACATGCTGCAACTATGGGCCCAGAAACCTGGGGCAATGGGGGGATTCCATGGGAAAGAGCCACACAGTCCTCTCTTGTCTATAATGGCTGGGCCATTCAAGCACGACACATGTAGAGGCTCACTGGTCCTGCCACCCAACCATCTTGCCTTCAGCAGAAGGTGTGAACCTGGCCCCCTCCCCATCAGCGCTTCTATGTGGTTGGGAACTCTGTGGAAAGGCAGTGCAATGATTCCATGTTTTATTTGTGTGTGTGTGTCTTTAAATGTTGAGTTTGACTGCAGAAATGCAAGGAGGGTGATAAGGGAAGATGAGTGTGCTGAGATCGGCTGGTGACTGAGAGTGTGGGAGGAGAGATGTTCTGAGAGGAATCCGTGTGTGTGTTTTTGAGACAGAGTTCTGTGTATGAGTCTTTGGAAAGGGAAGTGGGGCAGAGCTATGAAGAGAGTCTGCGTGACTCTAAATGTTTTGTGAGAGAGACTATATGGCAAAGAAACAAGTAGTGTCTAAACTGTGCGGTTAGACAAATGTTTTATCCTGTGTGCCTGAGACAAAGAGCTTAGCCAGGGTGGCTCCATACATGAGAGAGAGAAGCCCGTCAGCGTGGAAGTTTGGTGTCTGAGAGACGGTGTGTGTGACATCTGGCCAGTTATATTTATAGGGTTGCCAAACCCCCCCCCGGTTTGCCAGGGGTCCCCCATTTTGGGGGGGTTCTACTTGCCGCCAGCCACATGGCCGGCGGGGGAAGCCCTGCCCCCAACACCCACAGCCACCCCTCTCCCTTCTCTCTTGAGAGAGAGGGGTGGCTGCCTTTAAGTTCATGGAACCCGCGTTTCCTCCCAAGCCCGATCTCCGCTTGAGATCTGGCTTGCAGGGAAATGCCAGCTCCGTGCACTTAAAAGGGAAATGCTGGCTCTTTGCTCTTAGAGGGGAAACGCCGGCTCCGTGTACTTAAAAGGGAAACTGGCATTTCTGGAGATCGGGCAGGTGGGCGGGGCGGCGGATGTCCCCAACGTGATGTCATCACGTCGGTGATGCCCCGCCCCCTCCAGGAACACCCCCAAAGTCCTCCGCTGGGGGCGGAAGATGGACTTGGCAACCCTATATATTTACAAGTTCCCCTTTTCCAGAAACAGTTCAAGATAACCAGAAACCTATTTTGCTCTTTATTAAATAAATCAATTTCTGTTTAAACATATCCTACAGATCAGTACAGTCCTTCCTCAGGGCCACAGAGTCCTCTGAAGTGCCCAGGCCCTGGGTCATATGTTGTGTATGCAGGGCCTTTTTTGTAGAAAAAGCCCAGCAGGAACTCAGTAGCATAATAGACCGCACCCAACAGCAGAAACTCATTAGCATATTAGGCCACACCCCTGACAACAGAGTTCATTAGCACACTAGGCCACACCCCCATGTTACCAGAAGTGTGGACATCCAGCCACACCCACCTTTTGCTTCTTAGTCTGTTTACCTTGTTTGTTGTGAAAACAAAGGGCTTTTTTTGTAGCAGGAACTCCTTTGCATGTTAGGCCACAGACCCCTAAAGTAGCCAATCCTAATGAGTTTTTGCTGTTGGGCGTGGCCTATTATGTTAATGAGTTCCTGCTGGGCATGGCTAACTCAGGAGCCAGCCAGAACTCCGTTCCTGTGCGTTCCTGCCCAAAAATAGCCCTGTGTGTATGTAATGTAATGTATTGTACTGAGCTTGAGTCTAGAAAGGTATTGTAAAATAGACCTATCAGAACAAAGGAAGTTCTGGAGGGAAGAGAAATGATTGGTCTTTATGTACTGCATTTGATTTGACCTTAGCGGACATGTGGGTGTGGCTTGCCAAGCCCGGACAGTTTAAAAAGGAGCCTGTTGCTCCATTGATTTGTCTCGTTCTGGTTCTTCTGACTTCGTGTTCAATAAAGCTGTTAATCACTGTTCACCTGCTGCCTCGAGTCTCATATTGAACATCATACTACCAGCAGAGAGAGAGAGATTTGGAATTTTAAATTCCTGGTGGCAGCAGAAAACTACCAGGTTTATATACACAGGGGATGGTTTAAAGGAAAAACAGTCTTCCCCCCCCCCCATAAGCAAGAACGCCACAGGCAGTCTCTCTCCTCCTGTTTCTCTCTCGTATGACTCCTGATCAAAGCCAACTACTGGGAATGTGGCCAGCCAGTACGATCCTACAGCCCTTTATGGGCATTCCCTCCACACACAGAGGGGCCCCTCATGGAAAAGCATTTCCCATGCGCAGTTCAGGCCACTCTCTCTATAGGTTCCCCAAAAATGATTTGATCAAAGCATGTCAACTCTAGGTCTCAAGCAGGGTGGTTTTGCGGTGGTGTTTTTATTGGTCAGTTTTGTGTTTTATTCTACGGTTTTTAGATTTGTGAATCTGTACATCATCTTTAGTACCTAAACAGGAAGGCAGTAAATCATGCAATACAGCCCAGAGGTGCAGCAGAGCCAAGGAACCAATGTGGTCCCAGGAGATTAAACGGTAACAGGAGAAACTGAGGGTCAAACTTCATGATTGGGCTTTTAGCAAGCTGGATTCCCTGCAGCCACACAGCAATAAAGATCCAGAGAGCGGTGTTTCTTGAAAGCTGATGCTACAATGAAGTTTGTTAGTCTTAGAGGTGCTACTGGGCTTTCACAGCAATAAAGGAGAGTCCAAACGGGCTCAGAACACTGCTGTGGAGGGAAGAAAGACTCTTGCCTCCCCCCCTAGCCACTTTCCCAGGTGGAAGCGTCACCGGGGTGGGGGAGTTATTTCCCCATGTTTGCTGTCCCATGTGGAGCTTTCTGTGCACGCGAAGCAGCAAAAACAGGGAAATAACACCCCCCCCCTTGTGCTGTTTACATGTGGAAAACAGCTGGGGGGGGGAGACAGTAGCCCTCCTCCCCACTGTGGCAGAGTTCCTAGCCTCTTTGGTCTCTCTTTTATTTTTAAAAAGACGTTCCACGTAGCTGTTGTGTGGCTGTGGGCAACCAGGACCCAACTCATTAAAAACCCAAATGTCTCATTTGGCCTGTGCTCTGGGCAGCAAACATATACATATACATACACTTACACACATACATATTCTCTCTCTCTCTCTCTCTCTCTCTCTCTCTCTCTCTCTCTCTCTCTCTCTCTCTCTCTCTCTCTCTCTCTCTCTCTCTCTCTCTCTCTCTCTCTCTCTCTCTCTCTCTCTCTCTCTCTCTCACACACACACACACACACACACTCCCTCATTCAGACCTGGATAGCCCAGGCTAGCCTGATATTATCAGCTAATGTGTGGCAACTCATAGGGTTTTCAAGACAAGAGATGAACAGAGGTAGTTTGCCGTTGCCTGCCTCTGCATAGCAACCTTGGACTTCCTTGGTGGTCTCCCACCCAAGGACTATCCAGGGCCAACCCTGCTTAGCTTCCAAGTTCTGATGAGGTTGGGCTAACCTGGCCTATCCAGGTCAAGGCAACCATATTATGAAAAAGGACAAAGTCTGAGTCCAGTCAGGCACCTTCAAGACCAAGGGAGGTGTATCCAAAGTACGAGCGTCCGTGTGCACGCCCACTTCTTCAGACGGAAGCTCCTACCTTGAATAGGACTTTGGTGGGTCTCCAAGGGGCCCGACTGGACTCAGACTTCGTTCTGCTGCTTCAGACCAACACGGCCACCTGCCCCACCAGAATCTATATTATGAAAAAGACATTTCTCCATCTTGGAATATGGTTTTGTGGTAGGTTTGCTTCTGCATAGGAGCTGCGGTGGCTCAAGTGGTTAAGACACTGAACTGCAGGCTGGACAGTTGGTAGTTCAGCAGTTTGAGACCCGAGTGTGCCACATGATGGAGTGAGCTCCCGTCTCTGGTTCCAGCTCCTGCCAACCTAGCAGTTCAAAAGCAAGAAATTGCAAGTAGATAAATATTTATTTATTTATTTATTTATTCGATTTCTATACCGCCCTAACCCCCCCCCCCATGGGGGTCTCTGGGCGGTTTACAATTTTTAGAAGTGCTAATCACATGTTACTTCCCTAACTACGGCCACATTCTCAGAGGGGTTGGGACAGCCTACCAGCACCCAGGTGGTGACGGCTCTTTCTTCCGGCTTCCGGCTTCTTAGGCTTCAGGTGTCTCTCTAGTCCTTCAGTCCAGCGGGACGTCTCCTTGTGGTGCTTCCGGCAGATAGCTGTTTTCGGCGCGTGAATCCGCTCTCCTTTGGCCCCAGCTATGTCCAGTAGGTTCCGCCGTGCCAGGAGATGACGTCTTCCCACGCCTCTTACGCTGCTGGCGACGGCCGCTTCTGATGTTTCACCGCTGGCCACCAGGGATCACTCTTCTGGCTTCTGTCGCCACGCCGCACCGCATCGTCTCCGCTGCCAGGATTCCGCCGTCATCTCGCCGCCTCGCCGCTATTACCGCTGTTCTCAGGAGAGGAGGGTGCCCCCTACCCTACTAGGGGTAGGTCCCCATTTATCTACTCGCCCTTTAACGGGCTTTCGAACCGCTGGGTGGGCGGGAGCTGGGACCGCTTTGGTGGGAAGGTAACAGCGTTCCATGCATCTTGGTGTTTAGTCATGCCGGCCACATGACCACGGAAACATCTTCGGACAGCGCTGGCTCTTCGGCTTTGAAACAGATATGAGCACCGCAACCCTAGAGTCGGATTCGGCTGGCTTTCGAGCAAGGGAAACCTTTACCTTTACCCTTTACCTGCTTCTGCATTGCCAGAATGCTAAATAAACCGATTTCTTCCCTTACAGTTACTAGATGAGGAAATGCCTTAATAATTTTCAAAAATCAATAAATGCCTAGAGGCCCTGCTCAGGAACTCTCAGTTCCAATTGGGTAATTATATCCTTCATAAAATATGGGCTATTCCTTAAAGGGGAGAAGGATCAGGATATTGCATCCTATTTTCCCCTTATCGTTGCAGCTGCATTATGTTGCTATTATTATATACTGCAAAATGGTTTACCTTTCCCTGCTCACTTGCTGGAGATCAAGGCCAGGTGATAAAAAATGGTTACCAACTAAATTCATTTTCACACACTGCTACAGCGACATATTTACCGCTATGAGAAAAGATAAGATGCCTCCCTTTTCCTTCATGGGAACAAGCGTTTCTTTATTTAAAATATTTTTATCCTGTACTGTTAGTATAAATTTATTCAAGGTGGCTTACAACATCCATTGAAAAACAATAAAGCAGACTGGACACTGAGAGCCGGTCACTAACCATCGATGAAAGCCAGCTGTAAGGTCATCAATAAAGCAGCCCTCGCTGGCAGAAGAAGAAGTTCGGCCATAAGGAGACCTCCAGATTTAAATCTTGCAAAGAAATAAAAACAGAGAAATCAGAAGGGATGAAGCAGGGCAAAGCGCTAAGTTAAAAACCATCCGTGTATATCGGAACGAGGGGAGGGATAAAACAAAGAAGGCAGACGGCCTGGCAGAGACACCTGAGCCTTTGCCCAGCACCTAAGAGGCAGCAGGTCTGCCCCCAGGCTCTACAAGAGGAGCAGCACTCGTTCACCCTGCGTCTGAGAGCGGGGACACCCAGAGGAGGAGGAGGAGGAGGAGGAGGAGGAGGGCTGGCCGCTAGGGTGGCTGACTGGGCCCCAGAGATCTCCGGGAATAACATCCGAGCTCCACTTAAGAGCGGTCAGCTCCCCCTGGAGAAAAGGGCTTCTTTGGAGGGTGGACTCTGTGGCATTTGGCCCTGGATGCCAGGCCTTCCTGTTCCCCTGACCCTTGGACTGAACCTTCGGCTCCCGGACTCTGTAGGTTTGTCGACCTTGCACTTATCTCTGGCCTTGACTGGCTGTGATTGTATTGGGGTATCCCGGAGACCCTGGGTAGAGTGAAAGTGCCTGGCTCTGCCCCAACACGACATTCGCAGTGATTTGCTGTGACTGTGTTTGTGAATCCTGGAGGCCTCACGTGGAGTACAAGGCCCAGGCTCTGCCGCCCTGAGCGTGACATGTAAAAGGACAAAGAAAGGGTGATGTGGGGAATCGTACCACGTTCTGTAACCATTTTGCAATGTGGGCTGTTTTACTATGAAGTTGTTAGTCAACTATAGAGATGAAAGGGGAAATGTTTCAGTTCTGAAACATACTGCTGAGCTGCCAGATATCCTAGTCAAAATATGGGAAGGAGGACCCCTGAAACGTCAAGGAAGTCAAAGATCCTGACCCCACCACAACAGACGGAAAGAGGGAGACATTCAGGTTGTGTACAAACAAAGATGCACACACACAGGTTAGCATGTCTCTAGAGCAGCTACTACAAAAAAGGAGCAGTTGCCATGGCAATAGCATTTGGACAGCCAGGAAATAATTAGAGGTTACCCTTCAGAAAGGAAAGCGTGCTGCGTAAATAGAGCATGATTCAGGACAGAGAGCAGCTCTCTCCCCCCGCCCACCTTATTTCCTACATGAAAACATTTCAAGCTTGGAAATGATTATGCGGCTTGACATTTTGGTTCTGATGAAACAACATAAACGTCAAGTTGCTGAGAGTCAGCAGTTCCTTAGTGCAGCCCTCCACATGCACCCTGGCCTTCTCTTTGAACCGCGCATGGCTCCCGTGTGCTAATTTCTTGCTGAATTTTCCTTCCTGCGTGCTAATTTCTTGCTGAATTTTCATGAACGAGAGGAGGCCCTTTGCAACGGAGGTCTGAGCACACAGATTCTGCTGCAGCGTCTTTGATACACTAGATTTGTGGAAGATTTTCTTTTTCATGTGATTTTTGTCCCATTGCATGACCTGGTAGTGTGCAAAGATACTCAACGCACACTACATTCATTTAAATTCAGCAAACAAACAGCTAAAATCAGCAGCCTTAAAAGCATGAAAAGAATAAAATATGGTACTGTATATAAAACTATGGTGTGAAGTTAGTTTAGCAGCAGTTAACAATAACCAGGCTAAACAAAAAGCTATAGAATGATACCCAGAAGAAAGAGGAGGAAAATCCTTTAATGCCAAATGCTTTGGTAAATAGAAACAACTTTCACCTGAACACACCAGGGTATTTTAAATAAACTTAACAAACAAGACGGATTTGATACTCAATATTGTACTGTCCCGTGAGGGCCAGGGACACCAGCTTCACTGTAGAAGTTATTCTGCTGTGTTGAACAAAGTTCGAGTCCAGTGGCACCTTTAAGACCAACAAAGTTTTTATTCGAGGTATGAGCTTTTGTGTGCAAGAAGGCACTCTTCTTCAGATACAGGGAAACAAAACTCCTTCAGCCATTACATATAAGTAAAGGGGGGTTAATTGCCCGGAAGGGCTCGTTAGAGTCAAGATGCATCTCTCCTTATCGACGGAGGCCCAGGTAGCAAATGTTGCCAGGCTGGCATTCTTCCAAGTGCACCAGATCAGGCAACTAGTCCCCTTCCTCTCTAGCCCTGACCTTCCACGCAACAGTCACCTCAGGGTCTGACTACTGCAACTCACTGTATATAGGGCTCCCCTTGAAGCTGACTGTCAGCTCTGCTGCCATTGCGGCAGGTGGGGTGGGGCTGATGAGAGTCTTCTTCATGCCTCTGGTATTTTCTCTTTCGATTACCACTCACCATCTTATCTTGGAACTCAGACAAATGACCTTGGCGCTTCTCTCTGCAGGCTTTGCTGGGAACCTAGGCTTGTTCATTTTAGGCACAATTTGTTGCTTTGCTTATTGGCTAGCCGTTCGAATTCTGTATAACTGTACCTTTCCCGCCTGGGACTCCAGTTCTGACACTGACCGTGTAAGATCGACTTGCTTCTACTGCCCAATAAACCTGATCCTAGTTAAGGAATGTTGTTGGGACTGTTTTTTGCGAGACTCTGACCGAATGTCAGAACTCCTTTAGTCTGCGACCCTCGTGCCTCACAATGAGTGACAGGGAAAAGTGTGGAAGTGCCAACCACCTTGACGGAGGAAATCTTGGCTACGATGGCTGACCACCATCACGGGAGCAAGTGGAGGTGCAGAATATAGAGTACCCATACGGGGCCCGTACTTGTGGGCCCACCTCTACCGACACACGGGAGTCGTGGGTGACCACCCCCCGGCTGTGGAGCGGGAGCTGTTGTGACTTCTTGCCTGTTTATGATGTGGGGAGGCAGATCAGCAGTGAAGACCATTTCGAGAGGCTGCAATGTCAGATGCAAGCCCAACAAGAGGAGTTGTGGCAGGAGATGCAGGAAATTATGCAGGATATCCCTCGCCTCGTCGCCCAGACAGTTCAGCATGAGATGCGGCTGCAGCAACCGGCAGTGCCGGCTCAAGTCCCTCCGACCCAAGAGGCACCCCCGGGGCAAGCCCCACTGGCGCAGGTGCCACCAGCACAGGTACTGGTTCCTGGAGGGCCTGGGGTGCTGCCGGGGCCAGTCCCTGCTCCAGTGGCTCTGGCCCTAGATCGGCCGAAGGAGTTGCTGGATGCCACATTCGACGGTACCCCTGAGAAGCTGGCCTTTTTTGTGCTGCAATTGCAGAAGTTTGGGGCCATCTCTTTCCCACCGAAGAGCATCGGGTGGATTACATCGGGTCAAAACTGCAAGAGCATGCAGCCGACTGGTATGTCAGCCTCCATAACTTATGCAGGCCTGAACTCCGCGACGTGCAGTCGTTTATGTGGGCGTTCCGTCGGCAGTACGAGGACCTGATGGAAGGGGAGAAGGCATGCAATTACATCCAGAACCTGAAGCAAGGGAACTGGTCAGTGCACAAGTATTCTGATGAATTCAAGATGCACACAGCCAAGAACCAAGGCTGGCCGGAAGCGGTGCTGGTCAAGCAGTACCTGCTGGGGCTGACTCACCAAATGCTGGTGACTGTGCTCCGTAGGGTGCATCCCACCTCGCTGAATGCTTGGGTACATAAGGCTGGGGATGCTTAGAGCCACCTCCAAATGATTAAAATGCATGCTCCTAGGGTGTACCCAAAGACTCCCGGGGCCCCTTCCAAGGCACTGCCGCTAAAGCAGAGAGAACCAGTACAAGAGTTGCGGCTGTGGCAGGAGCTTTGCCTTCGTTACGGAGAATCTGGGCATGATGCCACCTCCTGTCCTGCAGTCCTCCCCCCCCCCCCCGGCCCAGAAGGGTCCCGAGAAGACAACAATATAAAAAACTGACAACTTTTAACCAGAAAAACTCCACTCCCTACAGATGGATGATACCTGAGGGACTTATCTTCAACTTTAAGGATAATAAAGAAAAGATAGACTCTGTTGCAAAAGCTAAAGCATTTTTGGAGAAACTTCAAAAAACTGAGAATGCAGAAGTGAAAGTGGAGAATGACAACCCAGAGATTGACAGCAGTGAAAACGGATTGGGAAACTCTACTAGCTCATCGAGCAGTTCCTCAGAAGAGGGTTGAGAATCTGATATGGGAGCAGCTGCCCCCAACCTTTTTAAAGTCCGCTGGGATTATGATAAGAGTAAAGGGAATAATAATAATAATTAATTAATGTGGACGTTGAAAGATCTACTCTATAAACCGTAAAACACCATAACCCACCTATTTTGACTAATACTGTTTGTACTGATTTTTTTAATTAGAAAATCTTACCCTTCGTCTTGATTGAGTGAAAACTAAGAGAAATCTTGAAATAAGCATTTGTATCATATTAGATCCTTGTTTAGCTTTATATTCTTAGTTAGACGTCTCCTTGTCCCTATTCCTGTAGTTTGTATATAAGAACATAAGAGACGCCAATGTTGGATCAGGCCAAAGGCCCATCCAGTCCAACACTCTTTTGTCACACAGTGGCCAGAAATACCAGGTGCCATCAGGAGGTCCACCCGTGGGGCAGTGTAGTGAAAAAGCAATTTAAAAATTCTATATATATAAAAAGACTGACACTGTGGGGGAGCTCACCACCTCCCTAGGCAGCTGATTCCACTGTTGCACAACTCTTACTGCCAAAAAGTTTTTCCTAAGATCCAGCTGGTACCTTCCTGCCCTTAATTTAAACCCTGGTCCTCTCCTCTGCTGCCAAGAGGAACAGCTCCCTGCCCTCCTCTAAGGGACAGCCCTTCAAATACTTAAAGAGAGCAATCCTGTCCCCCCTCTTTTTTGTTGCCTTTTTTGTTGCTGCATAACACCGGCTACTCATATTTAACTTTCAGTCCACCATTACCCCAAGATCACTGCTACTCAGAAGTGTATCTCCCATCCAGTATGTGTGTTCCTTGTTTTTGTTAGCACTTATCCTTGTTAAATTGCATCTTTTTCTTTTCTGCCCACTTTTCCAGCATGTTCAGATTTCATTGAATTCTCTCTCTATCTTCTGGCATTTGCTGCTCCTCCCAACTTAGTGTCATCTGCAAATTTAATGAGTAGCCCCCCCACTCCCTTGTCCAGATCATTTGTGGCTGGTTGACTTAGACTGAGCCGGCTGAAACTGAATCCGACGAAGATATAGGTCCTGTGCCTGAGTCGGGGTGGTTCGGGAGTAGGGATCCCACTCCTGACCTTCGATGGGGTGCTGTTGGTGCCGGCGCCGGAGATTAGGAGTTTGGGAGTGCTCTTGGATGCCTCCTTAACAATGGAGGCCCAGGTAGCAGCCACTGCCAGGTCGGCCTTTTACCATCTTCAACTGATTATGCAGTTGGTTCCCTTCCTCGACCACAATGACCTGGCAACAGTGATCCATGCGATGGTCACCTCGAGATTGGACTACTGTAACGCTCTCGACATGGGGCTGCCCTTGTTGCAAATTCGGAAGTTATAGCTAGGTGCAGAATGCTGAGGCCAGGCTACTGATGGGCCTCTCCAGGTGGGAGCACATCCAGCTCGTGCTGAAGACATCGCACTGGATGGCAATAGCATACTGAGTTCGCTTCAAGGTGCTGGTTCTTACCTTTAAAGCCCTATATGGCCAGGGTCTGACATACCTGAGGCACCGCCTTTCCCCATACATACTCCAAAGAGCACTACAGTCGGGGTCTCAAAATCGACTGACCCTTCCGGGTCCCAAGGATGCCAGGCTTGCTATTACCAGGGCCAGGGCCTTTTCAGTGGCGGCTCCATACTGGTGGAATGAGATCCTGGAAGAGATCAGGGTCTTGCAGGAATTTTTACAGTTCCGCAAGGCCTGCAATATGGAGCTCTTCCACCAGGCCTTCAACTAAGGAGCCGCCACCACTATTACCACCACCAACTTTAGTATAGGTTCCTGGCTTTTGGCCTTGACACCTAGCCTATGCTGCCGCTTGTATTACGAAAATCATTGAGCAGAATAAGTTAGTTTTTTTAATGCACCCTTAACAGCACGCCATCTTAGGTAACTAATTAAACATCGCCAGCATTTTATGAAGTTTGAATTATTTATAACTTAATTGTTTTATATGATTTTATGTGGATTTTAATTGTTATTTATGTATTTACCTTGTATAAGCCACCCTGAGCCTGCTTTGCGGAGAGGCCGGGGTACAAATTCAATAAACAAACAAACAAACAAACAAATAAATAAATAACAAAAATATTGAAAAGTACTGGGCCCAGAACCAAGCCCTGTGGCACCCCACTGGACACTTCCCTCCATTCAGATGAAACTACTCTCTGAGTGCGGTTCTCCAGCCAGTTCCATATCCTACAGTCCAGTCTTCAGCCTCTTCATCTGATGGGGTGTGTGTGTGTGTGTGTGTGTGTCTGTATGCTGCTGATCCAGGACAATTGTGAACCGGGAAGTCTCTGCTCGGGGTGTGCACCCTGCTTCAAATTTAGCCTCTGCCACCAACTATACCTCACTGATACCACTCATGTTTCTGTTCACTCCTACAGAAGAAGGAACATGAAGGCACAGCAAGAAGTGACTAACCCAATGTCAATCAGTGCATCCCTGGCTCAGAATCCTAAGGAATGATTAAAAAGTAACTACTCTGAGCATATGCAGAGTGCTTTCCCTCACGACTGAATGACTGCAGTCCTCCCCTCCACACACGGAATTGTGAAGCAAAACTCCAACGCAGATTAAAGCCTTCGCTCCTCTCTCTTTGCAAAGTACACCACCAATGTCATCTCTATAGTACTCTGAATCTGTATATACCACCTTAGTCTATAAAAGAATTGTTTTCTTTTGTCTGTCCTGCATCTGTTTTTCTATCATGAGAAACCATCTCTCCACACAGTTGTTTTAGTGTATTGAAACACAAGCAGCCAAAAAAAGGGGGGGAAGCCAGTGTACAGTACAAGAAGCAAAACAAGAAACACCACTGACTGAAAATAAACAAGTATATAATAATCATATAAGCATAACATCAAGTATAATGTAAATCATTTGGCCAAGGTGCAGTAATGAAACATATAAGAAGAAGCATCATATATAGTCTTTCCATGTGTCTTGTTCCAGCATAGAAGCAAATATCAATTATCAAAGTCCAAATTGAAGTATATATCATCATTGAAGTGTATATCATCAACGCGTAATCCGGATGCCTGATGCTGCGTTTCGAATAATTCTTATTCAAGCATTGCTGTAATGGGACCCATAATCCTCCTTGACTAACTATTTAGGCTTTGTATATGCCAGCTCTTGAGATTACATTACTGCACTTTACATTATACTTGATGTTATGCTTATATGATTATTATATACTTGTTTATTTTCAGTCAGTGGTGTTTCTTGTTTTGCTTAGTGTATTGAAAGGCAGGAGACGATGGTCAGATGAAAGGAGGTTTATTCAAGGATTGTTCAGCTCCGGACTGGACTGGGACAAGTTTACACAGAGCGGTACTCACTCTTATACAATTTCACAGTGAACTATATACATCGTAACAGTCTCATTGGACATAAGCAGAGGCTTGCAATTGGTTACTTTGGGTGGCTTCAGGACCAATGGATGGTCTTTATTAGACAGCCAATCATATTACTCAACGAGGATACCAGACAACAACTTTAACATCACAGAACAGCATAACATTAAACCCAATAGGTAACAGTTGTGTCCCATGTAGCATATTTCCCCCCAAAAAACTAATGCAAAGAGTACAGTGCTCCACACTCTTGATCTTCTTAGTGGCACGTACAGAAGATCCTTTTTGAGATGGGGTGACCAATACTGTCCGGCGCAAAAAGCGTGCGCTGGGCAGGGGTGCTGAGAGCTGTTACATGAACACAATTGCCAGCTAAACTCTCCTGGACTGACCACCTTTCCTTTTAACCGCTACACTTGGTGGCCCTACCATTTACGCCTCAAATGGAATGTCTGCCTTGCTCCATCCAGCAGCTGCTGCCATTCCCTGGAGAAATGTCATGCGCCTGTTAGCAGCTGCCATGAACTGGATAGCAGTGGTGTGGTGATCCCTCAACGGATATGTTGATCCCTCAGCTGATATGTTGATCCCTCAGCGGATATGTATTCACGTGTGCAGTTGATGGGGTGTGTTACGACTGGGATAGTCAACAGGACGCTTCACATTGTAGGACACTTCAGGGCATTCATGGCTGTACCATGGAGAGTGGTTGTCATGGGGTAGCTGTTTCAGATGACTTCCCTAGTAAAATTGAAATATGTGGGGCAGCCTTTAAACCAGGTGTGTCAAACATGCGGCCCGGGGGCTGGATTAGGCCCCCAGAGGGCTTCTATCAGGCCCGCAGTGGTACTGGCTGCCTTCTGCTGCTTCTTCCAGTTCTGCTGCTGCTGTGTCATCGTAGGTTTGGAGCTTACAGATACACACCTGAACAGCATACTCAAGATTGCAACAGCACAGACATTTTGATGCAATAATTCAAAGCAAGAGGTGTCAGTTATCAGATACTGTTAAATAGACAAAATATTGCAAGAGTGCTAATGTTTTAAGCCTGTTTTTACTTTAAGTTAAAAAAAAAACCTTTGTGTTTGTGTCCTTTATAAGTTTATATCTCCGCTCCCTGGCATTACATTTTATGACACGCATCGCCCGGTCCAACAAGGTTCATTTATGTCATATCGGCCTCATAACAAATGAGTTCGACACCCCTGCCTTAAACCTTTGACTTCAGGAGAGTAGTCTCTGTAAATGTCATTATGTAAGAACACAGTGTTTTGATCTCCTCTGTGTTTCTGCTAGATTTACAATTAGCCAAGTGATTATGGGAAAAGGACAGTTTAATGGAAATCTAAACTGTGATTAAGCACACGATCAGAAGAAATGCAGAACCTATTAAGAGATTATTATTTTAAAAAAGCAATTTGAAAGGACTAGAATACTAGATATTTAAATAGCTTTGCATCGCTAATAAGGAGGAAAGCAGTCTATTCTAACTATTTGGTAATCCAGTTTTAAAAGTATTTTGGGAGATGTCTCCCACCTTAGATGAGAACTTTCTTTTGTGAGAGTATTCCACCACCATCACCACCACCATTTTGTTTCTGAACCGGCACCCCCCCCCCCCGCCGCCTGCTCTCCCTGTTAGTCAACACTGCCCCAGTGGCAGTGCTGTAAGCCCCGCCCTGTCACTCAGACTCCTCCCTCCTGGCCTATTCCTGGCTGCTTCGGCCGCACAACCCTTTCACATTTGTCTGTTTTGCTTGGTCAAAAAAACCCTTCCCACATTTCCTCTCCTCAGCTCCCCTCACCATTTGGAGACTCGGGTCTCCCATGACACCCAGTGCTGTTTGCTAGCTGTGTCCTTGGCCTCCGCTTTCTGAAAGGAGGACCCCCGCTGCCCCAGAAACAATTGCCTCAGGAGAAAAGCTTACTGATTCAAGCAACTTGTTCCAAGAACACAGCTGGTTTGCCCTGTTATTTAGGGTTGACAACTCTGGGTTGGGAAGTCCCTGGAGATTTTTGGGGGGGAGGGGCACCTGGGGAGGGCAGGATTTGGTGAGATACCTCAGTGGGGTATAACGCCATGGAGGTCGCCCTCCAAAATAGCCATTTTCTCCAGGGGGATTTATTTCTGTAGTCTGGAAAGCAGTTGTAATTCCAGGAGACCAAGGTGGGGCCTGGAGACCTTTCTGAACTGCAGCTGATGTTCTGTTGTGCACTGCCTCTGTAAGAAGCTATCGCAGTAGGCCTCAGAGCAAGCAGGAGAGCAGAAGGGACTCGGTGCTCCTCTTCTCAGTCTCCTTGCTAGCAGCCTGCAGAAGGGCAGGTGTTACTGATGTGGAAGCAAAGGCCCTGTCCCCTGCCTCAGCCTTCGGACTCCATGGCAAGAGAGGCTAGACAGGCACGCTGACCTTTCCTACTTGTGCTTACTCTTCTGCCACTGTCCCCTTTGAAATGTAGACTGTGTTTTCAGGGACAATTTCCCTTCCTTTCTTCCGTTCACTCTCTCAGATGACGATGAACTCTCTCCCTGCACACACCAAGAGGCAGATGCCCCTCTCACCATCTGTTTCCATCCTTAGTGAAAAGTACTGGGTCCAGACGTGTTGGTAAGTGAAACAGCTCATAGTTTATTTCAGCTTGGGAAAACGAGACGAGGAAAGCAGGACCGGAGGCCTGCTTATATTCCCATTGTGAACCACACCCAAACACCCACCCACACCCGTGATAGGGTTATTTACAGTTGCATTCCATAGGTCACTCTAGGATCCTGACCGCCCGATTGGGTGTGTTCTAGGATCCGTGCTGGCTATTGTCTAAGAGAGCGACGCTTAAGCCGTTCGCATGGCTGGGTGAGGACTCAGCTAATAAGTTGGTACTCCATCCTATCTCTACTCAAGTCAAGTAATTTATTGTATTTAGGCATTGGCCGTTAAAAAATACAGCAGAGCATTCATAAAATGTTAAAACATTAAAATACAACCTTAGTGACCGGGTTAAAATTAACTACTAGTCCGTGATAAAAGAAGAATAAGACAGGTCTGATCACCATAAAGTAGCCTGCCCCTTAGATCTAGTCTTAGATGCTGCTAAAGCAGACAGGGAAACTCTATGGGATAGATAAGCATCATTCTCTGACAGCAGGAACGCAACCTTCTCGGTTTCTGGGAGTGCCCTTGCATGCCTGATAGAATCCCTGCTAAACATTTCTCTCTTGGAGTGCTGTAAACCAGACAATAGAGCATGTAGTGAGGAAGGTCCTCCACCTCTGGCAAACCACAAGCGCAGAGACCTTGCTCTTTTGGAGTCTGCGAATAACGGCCAGCCAAAAGGGCTGTTTTCATAGTTTGGAATCGCAAAGCTGTAAAGGACTCTCTGAGGTTATAGTTAGGGATATTAACTAGGTAACTCAACCTGCGGTGGTCAAATCTGCAATATTTATACCAAGGAACCACTTTAGATTTCAGAATTAGAGAACGATTGATCAGTGCATCAGCCTCGTATATCCAGTACCTAAGATGTGAATTCTCAGCTGAGACCCTGAGAAGGTCATCTGGATTAGTATATGTTTGAATGATAGTATTAAGAAAGTTAGAATGGCTAGGGTCTTTACCAAAATGGAAGTTGTCTGATTGATGGCTTATAGGATTGGAGCTCGGAGGTGTATTCTTTTTCCAGTGTTTTATAACCACCAGGGAAGTCCCAGTTCGACTCTCATTAAAGATGTGGGAGTACCTCTGGGCGAAGCTAGAATTTGCCTCATAAATTGATTTTGGATTACCTCCAAATTAGCCAAAATATCCTCCTTCCAGCCCCAAACTTCAAGTCCATATAAGAGATGCTGTTGAATAATTCCAGTGCCGGGTCAATTAGACGGCCACCCTTTGTGTGAAACAAAATGTACAATTGATCCTACCATTCTTAATGCTGAGGCTTTTACTGATGCAAGATGGTTTTTCCAATTCAGAGTCTCCGTTAAGGTTACTCCAAGATATTTAAATGTTCTGCATTGTTCGATGGGGTTGTCAAGGATAGTCAATCAAGAGATTTTAGGCTTTCTCCTAAAGACCATTACCTTGGTCTTTGCGTAGTTTATATTGAGCGATTCCTCATTACAGTATTTCCGTAGCTGGTGTAAAAGTCTTCTCAGACCGATTTTAGTTAGGGATATTAGAACCATGTCATCCGCATAAAGAAGAGTTGAAATCTTTTGTTGACTGAGTGATGGAGGGAAGAAATGCGGACCTGAGAGAGTCTCTGTAATGTCATTGATGTACAGGTTAAATAGCGATGGAGCCAGCACACAGCCCTGTTTCACTCCTTTGCTAACAGGAATTCTACTGGTTAAAGAGCCAGAAATACCCACTCTAGTTTGGGCAAAAGTACCTCTATGTAGCAGTAATAACCGCCTCTCTACCTTCATTTTAGCTAACTTTGACCAAAGGCGTTCCCTGTTTATGGAATCAAATGCAGTGGCCAGGTCAACAAATGCTACATAAAGAGCCTTTGTTGGTCCATTTGAACAAGAATGCACCAGTTGGTACAGGGTTTTTGGCCCTCTGGCTGAGGGCAATTTAGCCCAAACACATTAAGGGAGCGGTGGCGCAGGGAGTAACAGCACCTGCAGTAACATCTATAGCGAACAGCCATAATGGCTGTTCGAATCCCCACCGCGGCCAGAGTGAGCTACCGGCCCCAGTCCCAGCTCCCGCCAACCCAGCGGCTCGAAAGTAATTGCAAGTAGAGAAATGGGTACCTGCCTTAGAGGCGGGGGGCACCCTCCTCCTGGTTCCGTGCCAGGAGGGTTGACGGTGACGATGACAGTAAGAGAAGCGGCGGCGGCGAGGAAGAACAATGGCGGCATCTGGCAGACCGAAGGAGCGACGACGACATCGGATTGAGGCGGGACCGGATGACGCAACTGCGGAGCGACGCGGCGCGGCTGGAGTCCGAAGGGACGAGTAGCCGGGAATGCCGCAGTCCAGGAGCAGTGCGCATCAACGGAGGGTCCATCTGCAGCCCGCTGATGGTCACCGCTCGCCGGAATGCCGCGCCTACGCCAGAGCATGTAGGCCACTTGTAAACCGCTCTGAGACCCAGTAGGGATCATGAGCGGTATAGAAGTCACATGTAAATAAAAAAAAATAAAAAATTACTGAAATAAGTGAACCAAACATGGCCTGGAATGTGTGCATCCATCAAGCAGTATGGACTACTTTTTTTGTTTGCGACCAATTCCCAAAAATGGGAATCATTTTTTCACAAACAGCTCTATCTAGTTCTCTCCAGAGAAATTTCGTGTGCTCTAACTTATTTTCCTTAATTAAGGATTTATACTGTGTCCTAAGTTCTGCAAGAGCCAGTGACTTCTCCCTATCCCTATTTCGCCTGGTGTATCTCATAGCTCGAAGCAGATATTTCTTTACTGCTTTACATTCAGGATCAAACCAGGCATTGTGGCCATGAAGTAATGGTTTCAGAGGCCTACTGTTTATTAGTGGAGGCTTAATTTGAGAATTAATCTCTTCAAAAAATTTAATGGCATCCAAATCATGTTGTAGAAGGCAAGATCTTAAATTGCTCAATTCGGGACTTATTAAGGTATGCGCTATTATGCCCTGTAGTTTTTCTGACCACTGAAGTCTCCTAAAATTGGGTGTTACATCCTCTTCAAAGTCTGAGCATGGTTTCATTAACACATTTGTGTGAATTATAAGGGTTAGAGACAGAGGGCAATGGTTGCTTAGGGTGGAGTCCAGAACTTCAAACTTGGTGACAAAGCTAAGTAGAGCTGGCGATATTGCCATAGAGTCGATTGTACTGGTTCCTGAGGGTGCTACGTAAGTAAAGGACCCACCTGTTTGGTCTAAGAAAGTACCATGCAAAATATGCAGGTTTATCTCTACTCTTTCCTATCTAAAAGTGTACTTTTCAAATAAAGAGAGAAGTATTCCTCTTCTAAACTTGCAACATGGCTCTGTGTAGCTTTGTAAGCTGAGTAACCTGGTAAAGTAATGCTGCTGCATCTGTAGCTTTATTTAAGCACTATGCTAACTAGTGGGAACTGGAAAAACTACATTAGTTAGCCCCAACAACTAAGAATCTGCAGAGAGCCAGGCAAGGACAATCCTGGCCAAGAGCTCTAGAAACGGCTCACTTAAGTATCGCTGTTCCTTATTCCAACAGCCAAGTTACCTGCCCCGCACTTACTGTTCACAAAGAGGCCTTCGGCCAAATGGAACTGGGTGGTTGTTTGTTTGCCCCACTGTTACAAAGCATGCCAACAAGGATGGGATTGCCCTGGTGTTCCCAGGAAACGGTGGACATAAACTGAGACCAGACTAGCTTTCCTCTTGCCTTCCACATTAGTGCTGACTCGCTACAGAAATGGCTGCCCTGGGCCATAGAGAAGGATTTGATGCAACTCAACCCGCCTCTTCGGACTGTCATGCAGAAAGACTATCTTACTCTCTGCAAGCTAATAAGATCAAAGGGGCAGAACAAAAATGTTACATTTTATTGCCTGTCTGTGGAACAAAAACTGTTGCTATTGTTTGTTCTCTGACGGCACCTGCTGCACCAATTACAATAACTTATAATGAACTGATATCTCTGTTGTGTTGGATTCTCTGGACTAGGTACTGCCAGGGAACCACGGAAAAATAGCAGAGTGCTCAAAGGCTTAAACGCAGCAGAGCTTGGGGCTTGGTGTGGCGGCAGACTTACAAAGTCACACGGAGTCAGCAGTCAGTTCTAAAAACTAATGAGTAACATTTATTAAAGGAGAGTGCAGGTAAGAGATAGAGATAGATTGCCCGTTCTAACTTGCTAGATGGTGTTGGATGCTGGATGCATGTCCAGCCTCCATGGTGCAAGATGGAGGTCAAGCACCTTCTTCGTGCGTGGGAGAGAGAGGAGAGAGGAGTGAGTGGGAGCGGAAGCAGAGGGAATTGCCCCTAAGAGCAGCATTCTACTTCAAAGGAAAGGATCAGACCGCAGGAACGAAAGGACGCTCTGTGTGTCCTGACCTCTCCATCTGTCTAAACTCTTGTTCTCTATGTTGAAGACCCTTTTTTGCCCAACACCTTCTGTTACTCTGCAGAGGTTCCATTTTGTTAAGAGTGATCAGTGAGCCAGTGAAAATATAGCAGAATACATTGCAAAGCTCCATCACCTTACTGAACACTGTGAACCAACAGTGCCCCCTCCTATCCTGGTGGAGGGTGAGGAACATTATGAAATATCCAACATTCTGGACTCTAAAGTGAAATGTGGACAATTGTATTATCTGGTGGAATGGGTGCATTGGGGTCCCCAGCATCGGGAGTGGGTGGCGGGTAAAGACGTGCAGGCCCCTGATCTCCTGTGGAAGTTCCATGCCCGGTTCCTGGAGAAACAGGGAGGTCTCCCGGATGCCCTGGGAGGTGGTTTTTGTGTTTTTGAGGGGGCAGGATGTCAGCTAGCTGCCATGTTTTGCTTGTTCCCTTCTCTGATCCTGGCGCTATGGCGCATGCCTCCTAGCTTGCTCGCTGCTCTGCCGCTTGCCATAAACAGCGATAGGGAGACTGTGAGAACCAGTGCTGCCAGACTGTGTTATCTGTCTGACCTTGTGATGGGGGGAGGGCTTGCGTTCCACCGTAGGTGTGAATTGTTCGGCTCTCATGGGGCACTCAGACTCTCCCGCTTATTATATAACCTCCTGCCGGGAGAATTCCTGCGCGCGCACTCAGATTTCATTTGCTTAGCCATTTGCCTCATCCTGTTATATGTAGGGATGTTTCCGCCCCATGGTCATTCCTAACAATAATCTTGTGGACACGGTAACAGACTTGTAGTCTAATAAAGCATAAGGCTTCCCTGGAAACGTGTGTGGAGATTTACTTGCTGTTGAACCTGACAGAGAGGCTAGCTCAGTGCTGGAATGTATGCATTGCAAGAAGGAAGTTCTACATTCAGGCCGCGGCTCAAGGGTTGAGCTCAAGGATTTCAGTGGACAAGGCTGGGAAAGAGACACTGTCAGCTGGAGGAGATGAGTGTTATGCAAAACTAGGGCTGCCAAGTCCCTCCTGGCAGCCGGTGGGGAATGGGGAGGGATCTACCAGTAGAAAGAAGGAAGCCCGGTGTTGCACAGGAAGTGATGTCATCATGCAGCGACTTCTGGGTGATGTTCTGGTATTTGTGCAAAATATTCTATGGTAAAACTGGTTTCTACCATAACGTTTTTGCCAAAATACCAGAGCGTCACCCGGAAATCGCTGTTAAGTCACTTTCTGCTGGTAAGTTCCCCTGTTGGCCTGGCAATGGAGGACCCCCGCCTCCACCAGGGAGTCTGGCAACCCAATGCAACAGACCACTTGAAATAGAAATTTTAAAACATAGGCCTTGAAACATAGGCCTTTAGACTGAAAGCCACCACTTCATACTTCTGCAACCTTGCTAAAAAGTAGTTTCTATACGCAGTATGTGTTTATACCCTATCTTGACACAGATAAGACAGAAACAATAATAAAATTGTGCTATCTTTCAATTAAAAATATTTTTACCTTGCATGAATTAAATGGGACTGTACTACCGCACTATGCTACCCAGAGCCTTCATGGCAGAGTACAAACAAACAGTGCCATCTTTTGGAGAATGCTTACATTTCATATAGTAATGCACAGTGAAATGAAAGCACCCTTTTTGCAATGGTCTGCCCCAGGCCAGTACTCTCCTCCCCAAGAAGAACGTGCCCAGAGAGCTTCCATCTTCTCTTGTAGGAGAATATTTATCTTGACTTTGACATACTGAGAGACTCACACCCTGCACTGGATGCAGTGATCAGGAGACAGCAGATGGAAAGGAAACTTCTCATCCAGAGTCTGCGTATCTCTAACTACTAGGTACTGTGGGGGGCGGGGGGATACACCACAGAGGGCCAAAGATGGGCACAGAACACTGGACTAAATGGGCTGTAGCCTGATGCAGTTGAATAGCTCTTCTTCTGCTTTTCCGACTGTCTGCACTAAAGAGCACCAGTCGGACCTCCTTTGCAGGTGCTGCTTGATAGACACAACCTCAGTGTCACCAGGAGCCAAGAAGAAAAGGTCCTGTGTGAATTTTTAAGGTGGATTTTCCCCAGATATTTTCTAAATGCTTGAACATTTGCCCAATGTACTCCCAGTGCTAGGATATCTTTATTTGAGAATGCTGAGCAAGGAGAGGTGGCAATGTTAGCCAAATTGCCTTAATTTATTAATAAAGATGGGGAATTATGAATATTAAATGGCAATAGGCTTAACTAAAGGGAACAATAACCTGTATACACCAGAGTCCAATTTATTCAGACCCCCAGGAATAGACTAGGAGACTAGATCTTAAGTATGATTTCTTTTACTGAATGAGTCACACACACTTACAATTAAAATTAAACAATCACACACACAATTTAGAGCAAAGAAATTAGATAGAATAATACAGCGACAGTTGCACAAGCAGGAAGTATCGTTGGTGGGGTGATGATCGACCTGTCTGACGCGCCGAGGCGATCCTGCAGGGAAAAATGGAGGAAATACTAGGGAAGGGGTCGTGTGATGACCAGCAGCACACGTGGTAGACTCCAGACAGCACTACGAATGGAGTCAGCGAGATAGGGTGGGGTTAGTTGGCAGGAGAAGAAAGAGAGCAAACAACGGGCCGCAAACAGAGGGGCTTGGGGGATGGGGCACCAAGGCATGCAGTCCCCGGGAAGGTACTAGAAGCTGCCAGTTCCTTGATGGTCTAAAAGAATGGGGCTAAGTGTTGAGCAATTGACATAATGTTTCCTAACAGTGACACCTGTTAGAGTGGACAAAGGAAAAGAAAAGGTAGTCATTTCAGGTGCTTGGCCAGTCAACAATCCAGTGATCTGCATCTGTGTTATCTTGGTGGGCGGTGGGTGTGTTTGGCTGATCAGATAATCCCATCATGGCCAAGTTCTATTGTTTAACTTGAGGATGAGCACGTGCCGTCAGGCTAGGAGAAGTGGAGGGGGGGCTGCCTGCCTGTTGGAGAAGAAGTCCTTCTATGGAGTCTGTTGCAGGAACACTCAGGCTTCTGGTGTAAAGCATGGCTTCTGCTTGCTGGCTGCTGCGTATTTCTTGCATCAAGGAGGTTGATTTGCCTCCTGCATTGATGGAGGAGTGAAGAGCATTGGGTATGTCCGTGGGTCCACATCTGGCTGGCACACTGCTTCCAGGCGAGGCTTCCCTCGGCTGGTCACGTGTCTACAGTCTGGGAGGTTGGCACCATCATCGGGCTACTGTACAGCTCAGTCCCTGGAATATTTATTACACAGTCCAGTCCACAGCCATAGTCCATAGCCTCACAAATGCTGCACAAGGCTCTTGCATGGCAGCAGCAACATCAGCAATAATACTTGGCAAGAGAGTGAACAAAGTATGACAAGTTAACACAAACTTCTATGCAGCCAGCATTTTAGGCTTCATAGAATCATAGAATGTTAGAGTTGGAAGGGACCTTGCAGGTCATCTAGTCCAACCCCCTGCCCCATGCAGGAGCATAGCCAAAAGATAGCCCTACAACATACCCGAAAGGTGGTCGTCCAGCCTCCGCTTGAAAACGTCCAGCGAAGGAGCATCCACTACCTCCCGAGGCTGTTCCACTGCTCAACCACTCTTACAGTTAGGAAGTTTCTCCTGATATTTAGATGGTTTTGACTCCCTTGTAATTTCCACCCATTAGATCTAGTCTTGCAATCCGGAGCCAGAGAGAATAGATCCGCTCCATCTTCTACATGACAGCCCTTCAAATACTTGAAGACTGCAATCATGTCCCCTCTAAGCCTTCTCTTTCCCAGGCTAAACAGATCCAACTCTTTCAGCCTTTCCTCATAAGACTTGGATTCCAACCCTCTCAACATCCTGGTTGCCCTCTTCTGGACATGATCGACCTTGTCAGCATCCTTCCTAAAGTGTGGTGCCCAAAACTGGACACAGGACTCCAGGTGAGGCCTGATCATAGCAGAATACAGCGGAACTACCACCTCCCGTGATCTGGACCCAATGCTTCTGTTAATGCATCCTAAGATTGTGTTAGCTTTCTTCGCAGTCACATCGCACTGCAGGCTCATGTTTAGCTTGTGATCAACCGGAACACCTAGATCCCTTTCACATGTGCTGCTGTCAAGCCAAGTCCCTCCCATTCTATGTCTGTGCCTTTGATATTTTGTACCTACGTGTGGGACTTTGCACTTCTCTCTATTGAAACTCATTTTATTTGTCTCAGCCCACTGTTCCAGCCTATCTAGATAATTATGAATCCTGACTCTGTCTTCTTCAGAATTAGCAATCCCACCCAGCTTCATGTCATCTGCAGATTTGATAAGTATCCCCTCTATATCTTCCTCCAGGTCATTTATAAAAACATTGAACAACACCGGGCCTAGGACTGAGCCCTGCGGCACTCCACTCGAGATTTCTCTCCATCTAGATGCAGAGCACTGTATTGGGTACGATTTTTCAACCAACCATGAATCCATCCAATGGTTGCACCGTCCAGCCTACACTTAACCATCTTATCCTCAAGGATATCATGAGAAACTTTGTCAAATGCTTTACTGAAATCTAGATACTTAAAGGGGACAAGACTGTCTCTCCATCTTTATTTCTAACTAGAGGTGCATCCCTGCTCATACCACTCACCTAGGTCCCCCCTGGCCACCAGCAGGGGTCATAGGGTTGCCAGATCCAGGTTGGGAAACTCCCGGAGATTTGGGGATGGAGTCTGGGGAGGACAAGGACCTCAGTGGGGTGCAATGCCATAGAGTCCACCCTCCAAAGCAGCCATTTCCTCCAGGGTAGCTTATCTCTGTTGTCATCTCCAGACTGCAGCTGTAATTGTGGGAGATCCCCAGATCTCACCTGGAGGCTGGCATCCCTAACCTCATAACTTGATGCGCCTGCATTACTGTTTTTAGGGCCTCTGCCCTGTGTGCTTTGTAGGCTAACACTGAAAGCAGCATTGGGCTCTTTTTTCTTCTGTCAGGAAAAGTATTTTCCATACATTTTGACAACAAATAAGTGTTCTTTAAAACAAATCAATTAGAATCCCTGAATGTAAAAACCTACAGCATTTTGGATTTTAATTACTTTTATTAAGAAGCCAGCAAGTCAAAGCCCACATTTCCCCTCAAGCAGCATTTCTGGACACGGCTTCAGATGCACAATATGTGACAAGGCCTCAGCTCATCCTCTTTAATTCCTCATGGAATAACAGGACGTTAACTCAGCTAATACAGTGGTGACTCCTCCCACAGTTAAGCCATTTCTTTGCAAATCCTGCCATGTGCAGTCTACAGCATCTCCACAGTGTTCTGCATATTAGGAGTCTGCCTCTTGCAAAAGTCTGCCCTTTTGCTGTTCCTCTGGCAATACGGACACTTTGGATGGTAGTTGCATCTGTAGAGAAACACGTGTGCCTGAGACACTCCTTTTGGTTTCCTTTACAAACCATTCAGACAGCTTACCATCTTCTCCCTCTGAGCAGCTGTGGCTGAGGTTTTGCCTGAGCTGGGAGAAATGCTTTAGCCTCTGCAAAAGCCACTCTCCCTGAGGTTCTCTGGGAGAGTCTGACTGCTGGGTGCTGCCTGCTTGCCTGCCTCAAGTGCTGCTGGCTGGGTGGGTTTCCCCATTGGAAACAATGGAGGGAATCAGTGTTCCCTCTAAGCTGAGTTAGTGTGAGCTAGCTCACAGTTTTTTAGCCTCCGGCTCACACATTTTTGTCTCAGCTCAGGAAGGATGGCTCCAGAACACACTAATTTATGCAGTAGCCAAATCACCTGCTCACAACTTTAATGCCGGTAGCTCACAAAGTAGAATTTTTGCTCACAGGACTCTACAGCTTAGAGGGAACATTGGAGGTAATGGGGGTAACCTGTTTGGGTGCCCATAGAATTGTACCCACTAATCCAATTGCTTTGGTACATGGGGGTTTATGTGAAGAGAGGCTCCTGAAGCTACCCTGAAAATTTGGAGCCTCTCCCTCAAACCCCTCCCCCACAGAGCTACTAACAGCACCATGGGAAAAAATTACTTTTTTCACACCATAGAGAACAGTGGAAGGGATGGGGGCAACTTTTTGGGTGCCCATAGAATTGGACCCCTGGTCCAATGTTTTTGAAACTTGGTGGGTATCTTGTGGAGAGGCTCCAGCATCTACCCTGCAAGTTTGGAGCCTCTCCCTCAAACCCCCTTTCCTCCAGCCCCCAGAATATACCTTATGTTTTTGTCATTGACTTCAATGGCCCATAGAATGTAATGGGGCCGGATTGCCGCCGAATTTCGGCGGCAATTCGGCGACAAGCCGATTCAGATCAGAGAATCTGAATTGGCCCACAGCAGCCCGAAAGAGGCCCAAATTGGCCCTTTTGGGGGGTGCATTCGGTTCAGACGAACCAAATACACATCCCTACTCCTGGCTTCCAAGGAGTAAAACCAACAAATGAGTATCATTAGAATGATCCAACAAATGGTGTTATTGGGTTCTCTGAATTCCCATCTCTCATTTTAAACCCACCCAAACTACTAAATTGATTTATTAACTAGGTATCCTTCTTTCTTTCCGATTTAGTAGTTTAGGTGGGTTAAAAAATCGAAAATATATTATTTGTTACAGTCCCTTTCTTGGATTTTTTTTTGGTCTTAATCTCAACATCTCAAATTCTTTCTCATTCTGTAATGTAGCCATTTAAATTTCCTGCTTTATTTTCCTGATGTCTGCTTGATCTTTCTTCACAGTATCCATTACTTCTATGACATCTCCTGTAGCTACCATCTCAGTTTTACTCCCCACAAGAGCTTTCACTGAGGAGGTATTTTGAAAAAACTTTTACCTTACATTTTTTAAAAAAATAGCTCACTTTCCCTTATGTTGGGATAACTTTTGTTAGTCCTAATCTGCCACTGGACTTTTGTGCCTTCAAATGTTAGTCTGGCGTGAAGTAATCAAGAAGGTGCAGCTTTTCCTGGCGCCTGATATAAAGCAACAGCTTCACCTGGTTAATTTCTTTTTCAAGGCAGGTTGCCGTTAAAAGCATAAGAGCAAGGCCAGTCAGGGAACCAGCGGCCTAGCATGTCAGCCAGCTGCCTTCCTGAGGCTGAGCAGATCTGCTCTGGCTAGTTCCTGTCTGAAAGATTTCCCCTTATGTCGGGGTGTGTGTGTCCCCCAACCTTTCTGAGCTTATGGACACCTTTTGGAATTCCGACACAGTGTGGTGGGCACAGCCACAGAACAGCTGCCACAAAAGAGCTGCCAAAATGGCAGCCACAGCTTATCTTCAGTCACACAGGGAAGATCCTTGTGCTGTGGTGGCACCTGCTGCCAAAGCAACATTTTTAAAAAATCAAATCTCCAATGGCCCATCAGAAGCCTTGCAGGGCAAAAGCCCCAACCTGGCACCATATACTTTCTAAAAACGCTTGGTGGGCACCAGAAAAGGTGTCAGCAGGTGCCAGTAGGGTTGCCAGGTCCCTTCCTGTTGCCCATGGGGGCATGGAACTTCCTCTCCGGGATCTTCTGGCACGTGCGCATAGCACATGCCATGATGACATCACCCTGAAGTAACGTCATTTTGCACTAGGCACGTCACCAAGGGGACACTCTAGCATTTGGCCACAAACTCTATAGTACCATAGAGTTTTTAGGCCGAGTGCTAGAGCATCCCCCCAGCAATGTGCCCGGCATGATGACTTCACCTCCGGGTGATATCATCGTGCCTGACCCAGCTGAGCTCTGAGAAGGAGCAGGAGATAGAGCTGCTAGAGGGGTGAATGTTTTTTATTTACTTTCAGCTGAGGTGATTTAGCTCAGAAGGTACTGTGTTTGGGAGTGTGTGGGTGAGTTGAGAGTTGTAGCAGAGTCCTGGCTGCTGGAGATAGGGTGTGAAAGGGTCATTGCTTGACTGTAATTGTGTGTCAGGGTGAATTTGAATAGCTGCTGGTCACACCCTCTGCTGGGGGAAGCTTCTATTTAGCTGGGTGAGTACTGTGTTTGGGAGTGTGTGGGTGAGTTGTGAGTTGTTGCAGAGTCCTGGCTGCTTGAGATAGGGTGTGAGTCATTGTTTGAGTGTAATTGAATGCCTGGGTGAATTTGAATAGCTGCAGGCCACACCCTCTGCTGGGGGAAGCTTATATTTAAGGCAGCACCTTGCCAGAGACACAAACCTCTTGACCTGTGGCTCTTAGCCTAGGGGCTCTTAGACTAGGGACTCGGTAAGAAACCCAGGAAGAGCCAGAAAGCCATGGCCCTAGTCTCTTTTGGTTCCCAGTAAGGTATGCAGACTTCTACAAGGAGAACCACATAAATACAAAGGGTTTTAAAAGGGGGAGTATATCCACCATGCTGCGGATAAGGGAAATGTGCCCTCAGAAGGGACCTCTTCCCCAGCTGGTGAACGGGTATCCTTTTGCACCAAGGAACCATCCCTTTGCAGGGAGGGAGGGGGGCTCTTGGTAGATGGCAATTCGATCTTTAGGCAGGTAGACAGCTGGGTGGAAAACCCGCATACTGACCATATGGTGACTTGCCTGCCTGGTGTGAAGGTAGTGGACATGACGCGTGTGTAGGTAGACTGGTAGATAGTGCTGGGGAGGAGCCAGTGGTTGTGGTACGTGTCGGCACCAAAGATGTGGGGAAATGCAGTCGTGAGGTCCTGGAGAAAAAATGTAGGCTGCTAGGCAGAAAACTCAAGGCCAGCACCTCCATGGTAGCCTTCTCAGAAGTGCTACCTGTTCCATGCGCAGGGCCGGAGAGACAGGCAAAGATCAGGAGTCTCAATGTGTGGATGAGACGATGATGTGGGAGGGAAGGGTTAAAGTGTGTTAGGCACTGGGATGCTTTTTGGAACAAGAGGGAGCTGTACAAAAGAGACAGTCTCCACTTGTCCCGAGAAGGAACCAGGCTGCTGGTGCTTAAAATCAAAAAGGTGGCAGAGCAGTTTTTAAACTGAATATTGGGGGAAAGCCGACAGTCTTTGGTTCGGGATGGCTCATCTCGAAGAGATGAAGAGGTAGCTGTTACTTCTCTACAAGGAAAAGGATAAGAATTGTCCACTGAGATTGGCTAATGATATGGACTTCCTAGCTAGGTCTTGAGGCAGCAAGAGGAAGGTTGTGGGCTTAACATGCATGGGAAACTATAGGTGTTTATACATAAATGCTAGAAGTGTCTGAGGTAAAACCAGGGGATTTGAATACTTGGTGTTGGGAGGGAAATAGACATTGCAGGTATTTCAGAAACTTGGTGGGATGAGGAAAATCAGTAGGATACAGTGATTCCTGGTTATAAATTATATCGGAAGGATGGGGGGGAAGGGTTGGAGGTGGGGTGGCTCTGTATGTCAGAGAGGGTATACAGTCCAGTAGGATTGAGAGGGTAAGTGAATTGGATTTGCTTCTGGAAATGCTATGGGCGGAAATAGTGGGCCCAAAAGGAAGTTTAACACTGGGAGTTGGTTATTGCCCACCAGATCAAAAGATAGAGGAGGATTATAAATGATGAATGAATTAAAGATAGCGGCTAGATGAAATAACTGTGTCATAATAGGTGATTTAACTACCCACATATTGATTGAGTCAACATATGTTCAAGTTGGGAAAAAGAGACTGAATTTCTAGACACTCTTAATGACTCTCCTATGGAACAGATGGTCACAGAACCTACCAGGGGAGAGGCAATCCTGGATTTGGTCCTAAGTAACGCCCAAAACCTGATGAGAGATGTAAAAGTGATTGCACCACTTGGAAACAGTGACCATAATGTTATTGAGTTTAACATTTGTATAAATAGGGAATAGCCCAAAAAGACTGACAAAACCACTTTTAACTTTAAAAGGGGTAACTTCTCTGATATGAAGGGACATGTGAGGAGGAAACTGAAAAAAAAAGTAGAAAGGGTCAAAACCATTGGGGAAGCTTGGAAACTATTTAAAACTACGATCCTAGAAGCTCAGAAAAAATATATACGGCAGGTTAGGAAAGGCACAAATAGGTATAGAAAAAAGCATGCATGGTTAAAAACAATGTAATGGAAGCTGTAAAAGGTAAGAAAGATTCCTTTAAGCGGTGGAAAGCTAGTCTCAGTGAGGTTGATAAAAGGGAACACAGGCTGTGGTCAGGCAGGCAAAAAGTGAATATGAGGAGCATATAGCCAAAAAGAAAAGACCAACAATAAAACTTTCTTCAAATACATTAGAAGCAGGAAACCAGCCAGGGAGGCATTGTACTGAAGGATGACAGGGAAATGGGTGAGAAGCTGAATGCATTTTTTTGCCTCTGTCTTCACTGTGGAAGATGAGAAGTGCTTGCGCACTCCAGAACCGCTGATTTCGGGAGGGGTGTTGAAAGACCTGAGTCAGATTGAGGTGATGAGAGAGGAGGTCCTACAACTGATAGACAACTTAAAAACTGATAAATCACCAGGCCCAGATGGCATACATCCAAGAGTTCTGAAAGAACTCAAACGTGAACAAAACTGTTATTAAGGAAAGAATTAGTATGCACATTGATGAACAAAAACTATTGAGGCAGCCTCAGCGTGGGATATGTAAGGGAAGATCTTGTCTCACTAACCTGTTAGTCTTTTTGAGGGAGTGAACAAACATGTGAACAAGGGGGACCCAATAGATGTTGTTTACCTTGACTTCCAGAAAGCTTTTGATAATGTTCCTCATCAAAGGCTCCTAAGTAAGCTCAATAGTCACAGTATAAAAGGACACGTCCTCTTGTGGATCAAAAACTGGCTATGTAATAAGAAACAGAGAGTGAGTACAAATGGGCAATTTTCTCAGTGGAGGGTGGTAAGTAGTGGGGTACCGCAGGGATCAGTACTCGGTCTGATGCTTTTAAACTTGTTTATTAATGATTTGGAGTTGGGAGTAAGCAGTGAAGTGGCTAAATTTGCAGATGACATGAAGTTGTTCAGAGTGGTGAGAACCAGGGAGGATTGTGAGGCAAAGGGATCCAAAGGGATCTATCGAAGATGGGTGAGTGGGCGTCAATGTGGCAAATGGGGCTCAATGTGGCCAAGTGCAAAGTGATGCACATTGGAGCCAAAAATCCTAAATATAAATACACATTGGTGGGGTCCGAACTGGCAGAGAATGACCGAGAGAGATCTTGGCGTCGTAGTAGATAACTCAATGAAAATGTCTAGACAGTGTGCAACTGCAATAAAAAAGGCCAACGCTATGCTGGGGATTATTAGGAAGGGAACTGAAAACAAATCAGCCCGTATCATAATGCCCCTGTATAAATCGATGGTGTGACCTCATTTGGAGTACTGTGTACATTTCTGGTCACCACACCTCAAAAAGGATATTATAGCATTGGAAAAAGTGCAGAAAAGGGCAATTAGAATGATAAAAGGGTTGGAACACTGTCCCTATGAAGAAAGGTTAAAACGCTTGGGGCTCGTTAGCTTGGAGAAACGACGGCTGAGGGGAGACATGATCGAGGTTTATAAGATTATGCATGGGATAGAGCAGGTTGAGAAAGAAGTACTTTTCTCCCTTTCTCACAATACAAGAACTCATGGGCATTCAATGAAATTGCTGAACTGTCAGGTTAGAACGGATAAAAGGAAGTACCTCTTCACCCAAAGAGTGATTAACACATGGAATTCACTGCCATAGGAGGTGGTGGCGGCTACAAGCATGGATGGCTTCAAGAGGGAATTAGATAAACACATGGAGCAGAGGTCCATCAGTGGCTATTAGCCACAAGGTATAGATAGGAACTATCAGTCTGGGGCAAGTGATGCTCTGTATTCTTGGTGCTGGGGAACAGTGGGAGGGCTTCTAGTGTCCTGGCCCGACTGCTGGACCTCCTGATGGCACCTGGTATTTTTGGCCACTGTGTGACAGAGTGTTGAACTAGATGGGCCATTGGCCTGATCCAACATGGGCTTTTCTTATGTTCGTAAGTCAGTGATCTCGCTCCTTAGCAGCTTTACACCAGTGACTTAATGATTGTGGGCATCTTCTTTGATCTTCTATCAGTGGGATCACTTGTGGTGGGTGCAAATTTAAGTCTTTTAGGAGCTGCAACCCAAAGTCTAAATCAAATGGATGAAAAACATATGGAGCAGAGGTCCATCAGTGGCTCTTAGCCACAAGGTATAGATAGGAACTCTCAGTCTGAGGCAAGTGATGCACTGTATTCTTGGCATTTGGTTGGGGGGCAACAGTGGAGGGCTTCTAGTGTCTTCGCCCCACTGCCGGACCTCCTGATGGCACCTGGGATTTTTGGCCACTGTGGGACACAGAGTGTTGGACTAGATGGACTGATCCAGCATTGGCTTCTCTTATGTTCTTATGTTCCTACAGAGGCACGATCCCAGCACTTTGGGGGGCAGGGTTCTCCCTGCCAGTTGGATCTGGGCTGGCAAATTGAGGGCCCCTAAAGTGGGCAACCCCCCCCCCAGGGGAATGGCAAACCTAGGTGCCAGGGTGCCGATGGGCACCATGTTGGGGAGTCCTGCCATATGTGTTCTGCCTTCAGTTGGCTGTTTAGTACCTTTTATCCTGCCCTTCCGCTAAGGAGCTCAGGATGGCACACATGTCCCTATTTTATCCTCACAACAATCCGGGGGGGGGTAGATTATGCTGAATTAGGGTTGCTAACCTCTAGGTGGGGCCTGGAGATCTCCAAGAATCACAAGTGATCTCCAGCTGACAAAGACGACTTCCCCTGGAGAATATGGGCGCTTCAGAGGGTAGACTCTATGACATTATACTCTGCCGAGGTCCCTTCCCTCTCCAAACCCCGCCCTCCCAAGGCTCCACCCCCAAATCTCCTGGCGTTTCCCTACCTGCAGCTGGCACCCCTGGGCCGAGTGCCTGCGAGTGAGTGGCCCAGTCTCAGCTCCTCACTTTTGTCTCTCTTGTCCTGGGGAGGGAGGCAAGTCGTATTATACACAGGGTGCCAGAAAACCCTCGGGCCTCCATCCAAAGCCTCTTGCAGAGAAGTGCTTCCACGTGCCTGCAGGGAACACAGGGGGCACCACCACAGCCAACGGACACACAGACAACCCTTTGAAACGTTATGAATCCCTAGTGTGGCAACATTGGCTCCCCTTCCAATGCACAGCACGTGTGACATGGATCCAGAAGCAATGCGTTGCAGCCCGGACAGCCCCGAGGCTCCCCATCTCTGTCCACCTCTCCTTCTAAGCCAGGTATTCCCAGTGCATCCCCCGCCCTGTATCTTGAGGCCCATTCTGACGGCAGGCAGGCTATTCATGAAAGAGCATGCCTTGGAAATAAAATCAGGCAAATGGGAGGATAATTGCTGGCATCTGTTCCTTTTATTCTAGAATGGCATTTACCACAGCGTAAACTAAACACAAGTCAGAAGTAATCGGCCTTCAGAAATGCCTCCATAAAGATCACAGACGTCTGAATCACCTCCCAAACTCAGCCCACGGTGTAATTACATTGTCTCCCTCAGCCGGCTGTTGCTGTGCCTCAGCTAACGATGGGCTCTTCCTGGGTTCCAGCAGCAAGAGGGCTTAGCACGGGGCACAGGCTCACAGGCACCCCTGGGGAAACCACCGTTGGTCTCGGGGACGGGGCAAGGCCCTCTCCGAGATGCACAGGGGAATCCCCTTGCAGGGAACAGATTCAAATGGCTCCGCTGAGGTTTAACTGATGTTGTGTACTGTGTTGGAGTCACCCCTGAACTAGTACCTGGATCTGATTGAACTTCTTTCCCCTGAACAATAGATTACTAGGATCCTGGAGTAGACCAACAGAGATACAGTGTTATGTAAATAGCCTCTAGTTGGGAGTGGGGTGTGTTTAAAAACAGGGCTGCTGCCCTGGAGTTTGTCCTTGTAGTGTTCCTGAGATCACCTAATAAAGTAGAGCTGTTTCACTGCAACAACTGAAGATTCTTTTTAAAAAATATGAGTATTTTTTTAATGGTAACCTCAACAGTTGCCTATGTACTGCAGAGAAACAGACAATCATATTGCTAGTCTGAACTGAAAAGGCTCCACCAGTATCAGTTCAGACTAGAAATAAGATTGCATGCTTTAACACTGTGCACAAGCTACTATGGTTATTTTTTTTACACATGCACTATATAATCAATTAAGCTCAAGCGTCCAGGTCACACGGGTCCTGGTGTGGTACCTGTGGCACCCTCTGACACCTTCCCTGGTGCCCACCAAGAGATTTCAGAAAGCCCAGCAGAGCTTCGAGTTCTGACTGGTCACTGGAGATCCAATTGTCTAGGCAGATTAAAATAATGGCTTTAGTCTCTCTCACTCCTCTTTCCCAGTGTATTTTAAAACTATCCTTCTCCCAAGCACTTGGGCTACCAAACTGTGTGTGTGGCTCTGCCTTCTGTGGCAGCCATTTTATGACTGGCTCCGCCTCCTGCAGCAGCCATTTTGTGGCTGGACTCACCACCCTGTGTCAGAATTCCAAGGATGCCCACAGGCTCAGAAAGGTTGGGGACCCCGATCCTAGTTTAATTTCATTCTTTACAGTAGTTATGATTTACTGGTTAATCAGACCAAAAGCTGTGGACAACTGAGAGTATTTAGGCTCACGGCAAGGGAACGGGGCCAATCCATTGGCTACTGGAGTCCCTGTTGAAGAAGCCACAGCCTGATCAGGCTGTTCCAAATGCCTTGAAAGACAGCTCCCCTAGAGCACCCTGGCGACAGCAATGTCAGGCCACCGTAAGCCTTAGGATGAGTCTTTCATCACCAGCCTTGGAAACTTCACCTGTAGCCCTCCTACTGAATTTTCCTGGTGCTTTTGATTCAGTTGCCACACTTAAGCGTGCTGCCCCCGCTCTCCCGCTGCAGATTCTACTGTTCTTTTGCTCCCTAGAGAGTCTAAAGGTGTCAAATCAAATGGGAAAGGGCTTCGGTGTTTAGTGGCTTAAGGTTAGGCCTGTGACATTCCCGGTGAACATGTATTTTGGCCAGGCTGAGGAGACAGGACTATTGACTAAGTTCTGGCTTTGCGTAAACTGCTAGATCACATAGTTCATTTAAGAGTTGGGCCCTGTCAAGAGGGTGACTGCCTGCTAATCAGCATTAAGGTCCCAAAAGCCATCCGTTCACCTAACTGAGAAATCTGAGGCAGAGTTATCATATGACTCTGGCTACAAAAGAATCAAATGGTCTAGCAAGCCAAATAGCAGAAACAAAAAGGGGAAAAAACTGAACCTAACAATAGAATCCAGAACCAAACAAAAGTTAGTGAAGAAGAGGGCCAATATTAAAAACCTATCTAATAAAAGTGGGAAAAGATACATGTATTTATTTTTATTATTATTATTTTTATTTCCCTCTCCTAAAAAGGAGAGAATTTTATTGCTTTTACATTTCAGAAAGTTAGGAAGGGTATATAGAGGGGTAAAGAAAAGTGTTGAGTGATGTTAAAAATTAGTATATTAATCTTTTATTATACCTTAGATTTGATATACCGCCCTAACCCCCGAAGGGGTCTCTGGGTCGTTCACATATTTGGTCGTTCTAAGAACTGCTTTTTCCTATCTTGGGCCACATCTAGAGTTGGGGGTGGGACTTCCTACCAGCACCCTCGGTGGTATCTGTGCTTCTTCCTGCTTC
>NW_015176478.1:509075-517424 GCF_001447785.1 Gekko japonicus
GCCCAATGTCCTGGTTCCAGCAGAGAGGCGGAATCCAGCAGAGACGACCCCGAGCCGGCGGGAAATGGATTGGTCCTGCTGTAAGAGGCGCGGAGCAGCAGGGCCCGATCCCGGAGACGCCAAATGTGGTGAGCAGCTTTCCCTCCCTATTTTTTGTGACTGTGATTTTGATTAACCCCAGCCTCGGGACACATATATGGGTGAGAGCCTTGATTGACTCGGGGTGTGGGAGGGATCTGATCAACCCCTTCCTGGTTACGGGGTTGGAGGCTGGGGCAGTAAAGTTGAAAGATCCCCTGATCTTTACACAAATGGATGGCTCTACAATGAAAGATCCATGTGAATACGAGACTGTGCAGTTGCAAATCGGGGCGGGGGATCACTGGGAGGACAGAGAATTTGTGATCACCTCAGCCACCACGTTCCCACTAGTCCTCGGGGCCCCGTGGCTGCACGGGCATGA
Organism: Gekko japonicus; assembly: GCF_001447785.1. Taxonomy (NCBI): domain Eukaryota; kingdom Metazoa; phylum Chordata; class Lepidosauria; order Squamata; family Gekkonidae; genus Gekko; species Gekko japonicus. The sequence continues at coordinate 509,539 of NW_015176478.1, forward strand.
TCCCTACATCTTGTGGGACGAAGGGAAGGTACAGTTCATTTCACCTAAGTGCCGGGGCCACAGTTGGAACCCGGAGTGGGGCCAGCAGCCGATAGCTGAAAACCCTAGAGTATGTCTAGCTCAGGAGGAACTGCTCGCCATTCCTCCCGAGTATCAGGATTTGGCTAGGGTGTTCGAGGAGGAGGAAGAGGCGGATGAACTCCCCCTGCATAGACATTCCGACTGTAGCACTGAACTGTTACCGGGGCAGGAACTTCCCAAGGGGTGCATTTATGCGATGGGACCAGCCGAAAAGCACCTGATTGTCCCACTGGGAAATTAGAGGCCAGTCAGTCGGACGTCGATACCGGGAAAATAGGTGGAAACTGTTATTAATGAAAGAATTAATAGGCACATTGATGAACAAAAACTACTGAGGCAGACTCAGCATGGGTTCTGTAAGGGAAGATCTTGTCTCACTAACCTGTTAGAGTTTTTTGAGGGAGTGAACAAATATGTGGACAAGGGGGACCCAATAGATGTTGTTTACCTTGACTTCCAAAAAGCTTTTGATAAAGTTCCTCAGCAATTTCCGGTATATGGCAGCGCACTGAGCAGTCGCACCTCCTGGACCTCACGGGAGTGAAGCTGCACTCTGGCAAAAGGAGGTGGTGTGCAGGATCGTCACCCCCCCGAGACCCGGCTGAAGGGGCTCTGCCCATGGGACACTCAAGGGGTCCGGCACGATGCCGGGGAAATGAGGCGCCTCTCCGTCTCAAAGGTTCTTCGTGCTATGAGACCAAATGGAGCCAAGCAACGCTGACCGAGGCAAGCGCAGGAGATTGAGCAAAAGAAACAGAGCTTAAACGAGGTCTGAGGACCAACTACGAACGTGAGTTCAATCTAAGTGTGTAAATAAAAGGAAAAGAAAGCTTCCCAAACCCCCCACGGAACAGAAAGTGAGGCCAAACATTTGAGAATTCAAGGCAAGCCATTCAACATCACAGTAATCCAAGTCTATGCCCCAACCACTGATGCAGAAGAGGCTGAAGTAGACTGGTTCTGTGAAGACCTACAATACCTCCTAGAACTAACACCAAAAGAAGATGTCCTCCTAATCATAGGGGACTGGAATGCTAAAGTAGGAAGTCAAAAGGTAACCGGAATAACAGACAAGTTTGGCCCTGAAGAACAAAATGAAGCAGGGCAAAGGCTAACCGAGTTTTTTCAAGAGAACACGCTGGTCATAGTGAGCACCCTCTTCCAACAACCTAAGAGGCGACTCTACACATAGACATCACCTTTTGATCAAAGGAGGCAGTGCGAAAACCTAAGATAAACAAGCAAGGTAACGAATAACATTTTGCTTACCGGGAGGCAGTGGGAAGGCGAATGTTGAATGAACCGGATAGGAGGCAGTGAACTTTAAAATTACTTGAGAAACTTTGGAGCAAAAAGAGTGGAAAACAGAAGCAAAATAACGGGAAAATAGAAACTGTTTAACATTCCTGTGGTGACTAGAGAGATAAAAGACTGAAACTTACGTTAAAAGGCAAGAGATCGCGAGAACGGGGAGGTGCTGTAGTAAAACAACAAGGTGGTGTTCCGGGAGAAGGAGCTTTAAAATGCGGAAGGAGATCGGAGGAGACGCAGAGGACCAGACCGGCGGGAACACAGAGGACTGGAAGAAGATCGGAAGGTAAAGGGCCGGACCGGAAAAAAGCGGGGGAAGAAAGAATAGGAACACCGGAAGTCTCCAGGGGGAAGCAAAAAGCGGACGGACAGGAAGTGACAGGAAGTGAGAGGTGAAAATCAAAAGGGGACTACTCTACACTAAAAAACCATAGAGTCGAAGCGCCCGACATTTTTGGGAGGACTAATTTTTAAAATTGAAATTTTAAGCTTGGTTTTTACATTTGGAAAAAGAAAATAGAGCGATTCTGCTAATTGAAAAAAGGACAATTGGACTGTGTAATTGAAATTGAATTTAAAGTTGGTGGATTTTCGACAACTGTCAACAACGGAACTAAAACAGAGACAGAGAGCAGTGACGTGGTCGAGCCCGAAGATGGCTAAAGCTAAAGATAAACAGGAGTGGCGGCAGCAATGGAGGCAATGGAAAAAAGAATGATGGAGGTTATCCAAGGATTGGGAAAACAAATGGAAAACCTAAAGGAAGTCTAGGATAAAAATATGAATAAAGTGAAAGAGCTGGTAGTGTCAGAGGTTGCTGAACTTAAAAAAGAAATGGGAGAAATTAGAAAAGAATTCCAAAATCTATCACAAAAGTCTACCGAAATAGAGCAAAAAACACGAGAAATGGACAAAAAAGTGAAAACAGTGGTACAATGATGGAATATAGAGCAATGCAGACCCACCTTAGATTGAGAGGTGTTGAAGAGAATTTAAACAAAAATATTCGTACCGTGGTAATTGATGCATTTGCAGAATACTTACAAGAAGAAGCAGATGATATAAAATACAATTTTGACCTGATATATATATAGTGAACTCAGCGTATGCTCAAAAGAATTTGCCAGATTGTGCAGTTAATAACTAGAAGGATGAAGGAAGACATATTTAGGAAGCAATTTAACGAACCATTTGAAATATAATAATTATGAAAGAGCTTCCCAGGACCGGAAAAAATTCAGGTTTTATCTCGGACACTTCTAGCATTTGTATAGAAACACCTATAATTTCCCATACATGTTAAGCCTGCCACCTTCCTCTTGCTCTCTTGAGGCCTTCTCAGGCATTCCATATCACTACCCATAGTCTCAATAGATACTTCCAATCCACCTCCCTGTAGAATTCCAATCTACGTCCCTGTAGAAAAGCAACAGCTACCCCCTCATCTCTCTGAAATGAGCCATCCCGAACCAGAGACTTTTAATCTCCTGTCGGCTTTCCCCCAATATTCAGTTTAAAAACGGCTCTGCCGCCTTTTTGATTTTAAGTGCCAGCAGCCTGGTTCCTTCTTGGGACAAGTGGAGACTGTCTCTTCTGTACAGCTCCCTCTTGTTCCAAAAAGCCTCCCAGTGCCTAACAAGCTTGAACCCTTCCCCCCTACACCATCATCTCATCCACACATTGAGACTCCTGATCTGTGCCTGTCTCTCCAGCCCTGTGTGTGGAACAGGTAGCACTTCTGAGAAGGCTACCTTGGAGGTCCTGGCCTTGAGTTCTACAAGGCTAAGACCACGGCCACACAACCCAGAAAATCTGCAGCAACCCTTTTAATAGTTTCACTAGTTGCTTTTGCTAGTAAGAAATGATTTTTGAGGTGTTCTTTTTATTACTCAGAGTGTCTAGATTTTCTGTCTAGTATACTGTGCTTTGAAAATCTAGAAACTCTGAGTAATAAAAAGAACAGATCTGAAAACATTTTTTACTAGCAAAAACAACTGTTGAAACCATAAAAAGGGCATCTATATAGATTCAGGTGGGGCAGCCGTGTTGATATGAAGCAGCAAAACAAAGTCTGAGTCCAGACTGGGCACCTTTAAGACCAACCAAGTTTCATTCAAGGTATAAGTTTTTGTGTGCACGCACACTTCTGAGAGCCAGTTTGGTGTTGTGATTCAGTGCGCGGCCTCTAAACTGGGAGAACCGGGTTTGATTCCCCACTCCTCCACTTGCACCTGGCTGGATGGCCTTGGGCAAGCCAGAGTTCTGAAAGAGCTGTCCTTGAAAAAGAGCAGTTTCTATCAGAGCTTTCTCAGCCCCACCTGCCTCACAAGGTGAATGTTGTGGGGAGGGGGAGGGAAAGAAGTTTGTAAGCTGCTCTGAGTGAGACTCCCTTGGGTAGTGAAGGGCGGGGTATAAATCCAATCTCCTCCTCCTCCTCCTCCTTCTATGAAATGGAAATTACCAGACCATACATATAAGTAGAGCGTGAGCAGTAAATTAGCATACAGCATAATGAAGGTGTTTAACAGATTCAAGGACCAAACAGGAATAATAATCTTAGTTTATTTGGTTACCATTTGTTTCAGTTTAATTCAGGGGGAAACATAGTGAAGGAAATAAATGTGGCAAAATTGGAGATGGCTGGGCAGATGTATCCTTAATTGTGGAATCCTGAGTGCAATTAATGGAGACCCTGCCGTTACACTTCATCCATCTCCTCTCAAGCATGGAGGCGACCTGACAGCCTCCTCTTCTTTGAAGTGGGGCGATTGGCTGTGTAGAGTTATCTCCACGGTCCTCAGACCAGAGAGATACATTCTCATCTACCCTTCCAAATTACATTACATTCTACTGTTCATTATATTACATTACAATTGACTATTCTAGTCTATTATTCCAAATAAGAAATAAAATAAATAAATAAAGAGGATGTAGGGCCCTTCTGGGGGATTGGTGAGAATACAGATGTAAGGGCTGAATGAGGTTATCATACGTAGTGAGATAAGAAAGCATCTATAGTTCGTGTTACAACCCACAAGTAATTTCATTTCCATGTATCAAGGAAGAGGTTGGTTGAACTTTAGAATTCTAGGGCTACAGGCCACCTTGAAATCTAGGTCAGGACACTAAAAGATAACTCTAGATGTGAATACCCTGCTCCTTTCACTGTAATCTGGTTTTGCTTTTGAAAGGAGGCTTGCAGCAAAATTAAGGGCATGCCTTTCCAGGAAGAACTAATACTAGAATTTTACTGCAGCCCCCGACAGGCACAACTATATAGCCAAGGTTGCTAGATGGAAACGTTTGCAGAAGCTGCTACTTCCTTCAAGCCCTGCAAATTGGTTCCAAGCCTCTGCTTGACCTTCCCAGCCAAGGGCACCGCCATCCAGGCCTCAGCCTCACTTGAACTCTGCTGCACCTTTTCCCAGGCCCAGACAGGCAGGGAAAACAAGGGTGGTGGACCGCGATCTGTGCTGGGGGCCACCCTCTGGTTGTGCTCAGCGCTCTCAGGGGCTCCCAGCACTGCATACGGTTGAACACAAAACCAGGAATGCACTGCCAAACACATTTTTTAAAACAGCACAGCTCAGGGAAGCCTCTGCACAAACAGAATGATTCAGATGTTTCAACAGAGAGAACAGTCCTGTGGACTATACTACTAATATGCATTATCTGTTGCAGTATGCTTTTATCTTGCTCGCGTTGCATTACATTTCTACATACGTAATACCATTTATAGCACTGTTTAACATCATGTGCCTTGTTTCAAATTTCTGCAGTCCCAGTTTGATGACATTGTTAATTGTCTCCTCATCCTATTGAAGGTGCTGACCGGACATCACTAACGAGGGTCAGTGAGAAAAGCAGATAAATGCCTGTGGTTTCAATGAGCGAAAGGGTGAACACGTCCTTAATTCTCTCATGGAAACTGATGCAATTTGAAACTGCTTAACTTTTTGGTGGATTGTGTCCAAAATGGCAAAAAAATTGTTAAAAAGTGGCCATCAAAATTTGAATATTCACATTGTGAACTGTAGCCGTTCCAGATATCTTATGTGTTCCACTGTATAGCATTGACTTTAAGGGCCAGAGTGATTATTGGCAACAATGAAGTAGCAATTATAAGGACACTCGACTGGTTAGATTTTCATAGCATATTCTTGGGGATGCTTATTTAAGCGGCTTACAGACCTCTGTTGTTTTGGGCCTTCTCCAGAAGACCAAAATGGAGACGGGGAGCCTGCAGTTCCTTTGGTAACTGTCCCATCCCTATTGTTGATGCAGACTGTCTCATACTGGTAGCAAAACCCACATTTGACCAAATTTCATTCCTTCCTAACCTAAGAGGATACACAGCCAATTTGCTTTCTCTCACTTTCTCTCTCTAGCCTGAGGCAAGTCACTGTTGGGTTGGATTCTCCACTGCTGTTTTGTGGAATTTTATCCCAGTCCAACTCATATTGAGTCATATTACGATAGCCTATTCTGTTTGACATCTTTTTTGATAGCAGAATGTGTGGAAATCTCACAGGTAGAAGTCACTGTTGTTGCTTTCAGCATGTAACCTCTTCAGTTTCAGCTTCATTCATTCATGAACGCAGCCAGTCATTCCCAGTGTTGCTTACACAGTTGGCTCTCGCAGCTGTTTACAGCTGGGTGGTGGTTATCTGGGAGCTGACAGAGAGCACCTCAACAGGTTACCAAGAAGAGGCATTTCACAATCACAAAGCATGAAGTTTGACAGTAAGACTCCTATTTTTCATGTCATTGTAACAGTCAATCTCTTGGGGGGGGGGGTTTAAGTGGTTCTAGCAACTTCTCAAATATGACCTTTTTGTACTCACCACTTCCATTAACACAAGTGGCCTATAGATCCAGATGGCCAGCCATGTTGGTCTGAGGCAGCAAAACAAAGGTTGAGTTCAGTGGCACACAAAAGCTCATACCTTGAATAAAACTTTGTTGGTCTTAAAGGTACCACTGGACTCAAACTTTGTTCTACAACCTGCATACATCATAGTGCAGCCATGCAAACAGGGTACCTAAATGTAACTCTGTGGAGGAACAGCTAAAATCCTGTGCCAATATACCTAAGGAGTGGAAATAATTATGTTTTAAAAGGTGATACTTAACATTAAGAAATAGTATAGTAGTGAGGTATATGTGAAGTGATTTTACTTCAGTCAGAGAAATAGAGCTACAAAGTAAGCAAATCACTAGGCAACTTGCCAAGCTGTGGGGTCGGCGCCTAGTTTCTCTTGCCAAGGGCAAGAGGTTTTCAGTAACACTCTCATATTTCTATGGGGCCGAAGGACTCAAAATACCTCACTTCTGACTGGTCAAGTTTATGTTTGGTCACAGTTATGCACTTCCGCTGGCCTTTAGCTTAGACCTGCCCATGTCCGCTGGCCTTTGGCTTAGAACCAGTGGGGATGAGGCCTGAGGCGTAGAGCTAACTGTACGGAAGAGAGAGGCCTGGTCAGAATGACGACAACGGAGAGTCAGCAGTTGCTGGTGGAGCCAACAGAAACAGCCGAAGGACAGGACAGCAGAGGAGGAGCCATCTGAAGGAACAAGGCCATGATCCGTAAAGGGAACTGAAAGGAAGATAGAGGCTGGAGAAGAAAGAGTCAGCTGAGGAAGAAATGGATTCTTCCAGGTGCAGGGCACTTTCATCCATATTCCAGCATCTTCACGAAGCTGTCTTAACCAGGGGGAAATCCCTAGTTTCATACCGGTATCTTCAAGGCGCAAAACAAACCAAAGAAGAATCTGAAGGAAGAATTCAGTGCCACGCAAGTAAGATTCTGTGAGCACCAGGCCTTGGATCGGGCCGGAGCACGCTGGTACGTCGCTCTGGGAGAGAGGCACCGGGGGGCGGTGCAGTCACATGGCAAAGCCCCGCCCCTTCTTCCAGCCACCCTCTGATTCCAGCCTCATTCTGTTCCAGAACGAGGAAGAAGCAGGAGGGTAAGTTGGCTTCCTCCCCCGTCTCTGCCTGGCCGAGGCTGCTCCAGCAGCCTCCTAGGCCTCCAGGGCCAACCCAGATTTTCCCGGAGGTGCGCGAAGCCAAGCACCCCGGGAAAAATCTCTCCCCCCGTCTCTGCCTGGCCAAGGCTTTTCTCGGCGGCAGCTGTGACGCCCATGGGGGAGGGGGGAGGGGCGAAAAGTTCTCCCGCCTCCCTGAGCCCCGGGGTGGTGGCCTTGGACTCATAGGGGCAAATTCCACCTCTAAAGCCGCGCACCCCTGGGAAAAATCTCTCCCCTCTGTCTCTGCCTGGCCAGGGCTGTTCTCGGCAGCAGCTGTGATGCCCGCGGGGGCGGGGGGAGGGCCGAAACGTTCTCCTGCCTCCCTTAGCCCCGGGGTGGTGGCCTTGGACTCATAGGGGCAAATTCCACCTCTTGCGAGAGGTCATTCTGGCTCTCCCAGCTGTCCTTAGGGGCTCTTTAAAAAGTTATGGCCGCCGCCGCTTTCGGCGGCAGCTGCAACCAGC
>NW_015176478.1:522520-543062 GCF_001447785.1 Gekko japonicus
TAAAAGGGCCATAGCATTGAAATCGCAGGAGGTCATAGTCCCTCTGTATACTGCCTTGGTCAGGCCGCACCTGGAGTCCTGTGTGCAGTTCTGAAGGCCTCACTTTAAAAAGGATGTGGACAAAATCGAGAGGGTGCAGAAGAGAACGACGAGGATGATCACGGTCTGGAGACTGAGCCCTACGAGGAAAGGCTGAGGGCCCAGGGAATGTTTAGTCTGGAGAAGAGTAGATTCAGGGGGGACGTGATTGCTCTCTTTGAATATTTGAAAGGCTGTCATTTGGAGGAGGGCAAGGGGCCGTTCCAGTTGGCAGCAGAGGAGAGAACCCGAAGCAACGGATGTAAATTACATGCAGAAAGGTATCGGCTGGATATCAGGGAAAACTTTTTCACGGTCAGAGTGGTTCTTCAAAGGCGGAATCCGCTGCCTCGGGAGGTGGTGAGCTCCCCTTCACTGACAGCTTTCAAGAAAAGGCTGGATGAATATTTGTCAGGGATGCTTTAGGCTGGTCCTGCATTGGGCAGGGGGTTGGACTAGATGGTCTGTATGGCCCCTTCCAGCTGTAGGATTCTATGAAACACCAGGTATTACAATGCCAAGACCATGGCCATACATCCTGGAAAATCTACAAATAATTTTTTAACCCTTCATAATTTTCTGCAATTGCATATTTGCTGTTTTTTCAAAAAGAATGGTAAGAAACTAGACCTGTCCCTCTCCCCAAAAAGATGCCAACCCAACCCTAAGCCCTAAACCCTAACCCTAAACCCTTTGGTTTAGTGGTTAAGAGCGGTCGACTTTAATTTGGAGAACTGGGTCTGATTCCCCCTCCGCATGAAGCCGGCTGGGTGACCTTGGGTCAGTCACAGTTCTCTCAGAACTCTCTCAGCCCCACCTGCCTCACAGGGCGTCTGTTGTGGAGAGGAGAAGGGAAGGGGATTGTAAGCCGCTATGAGACTTCTTTGGGTAGTGAAGGGCCATGGGGTATAAATCCAATCTCTTCTTCTTCTAACACTGTGCAACAATCTAAAAGGCCCAAAGCCAAGACTGAACTCTACCTTCAGTTCCCATATTTTAAAAAATATGCTCTCACTGCAATCAGAAATCTAGCAAGGCAGGGACACAGGCTCCACCCCCTCTTTGCTGGCTTAGTTGCTTTTCTCGTGTAGGGTTTGGTGTAGTGGTTAGGAGCATGGATTGTATGGGGTTTGATTCCCCACTCCTCCCTGGGCAGCCAGCTGGGTGACGTTGGGTCAGTCACAGTTCTCTCAGCAATGTTCTCTCAAGAGCAGTTTCTCTCAGAGCTCTCTCAGCCCCACCTACCTCACAGGGTGTCTGTTGTGGGGAGAGGAAGGGATGGAGGTTGTAAGCCACTCTGAGACTCTGAGCGAAGAGCAGGGGGCGGGGGGGGGGCTTTTTCATTCTTTTTCGATGGGTCCCCAGCGTGGTGTTAGTAGGGAACCACAGTGCCTGGTGGCAAATTTCCGGGCATCTGCCAAGAACTTTTTTAGAATGTGGGAGGGGGCTGGTGGCCATTAGCCTGGCAGGTCCTCTGACTGGCTGTGCAGATTAAAAGGCACGCCAGGGCTGCAAGAGTCATTCCTACAGTTATATACGTCACCTGGCTCCCTGACGTTGTGTAATGGCCGCCTCCTCTGGTAGTGGACATTCTGTCACTGTGCCCACCGCCTGGTGCCAGAACTCCACAGGTGCCCGGCTCAGAAATGTCATGGACCCTTGTTTTCTGGCTACTCCCACATTTTATTTGACAGGGGCCTTGCTGCGTCGGTGGGATTACCCCCGTTTGGGGCTCCGAACCGGTCTCTAGTTCCTGGGTGACGGAGAGATCGAAGACCCGGAGTGGCCGGGTGTCCCCAGACGGGGGACTGGAATTGGCCAAGAGAATGGAGGTGGCTGATCAAGAGAGACGGCACCTGCAGCAGACCCTGGAGGATATCATCCAGGCCATCCCGGAACTGGTGACCCGGGCCGTCAGGGAAGCAAGAGAGGTACCACTGGTAGCCCCAGTAGTACCGGCAGGACCGCCAGTACCGGCCCCGGGGGTCCCAGCACAGCCTGGAGAAGAGCTGCCTTCGAGACCGGGGGAAGCCCCGGTGCCTGCGCCGTGACCGGCTAGCCCGAGGGGACAGGTGGTGCACCGTCCAAAGGGCTTAATCAAAGCTACGTTTGATGGAAACCCGGATAAGTTATCCTACTTTGTGGTGCGGGTGCAGAAATTCGTGGATCATTCAGGCCACCTGTTCCCTGATGACAGCAGCCGAATTGATGTTGTGGCCATCCAGCTCAGAGGCCCCGCGGCAGCTTGGTATGTGGGGCTCCACAACGCACAGGGCCCGGAACTTACCAATTTGGACGCTTTTATGTGGGCGTTGCGAGCCCACTTCGAAGATTGAAACACGGGGCCTAGGGTGCAGGCGTTCCTGTGTACCCTAAAACAAGGGCGCAGATCGGTGCGTGAGTATTCGGCTGAGTTTAAACAACATGCGGCCAAGGTGCAAACCTGGCCTGACAACGTGTTGGCCGAACTGTACCGAGTGGGACTGAACCCCGAGATCAGGGAGACGGTCCTGAGAGCAGTTGACCCGGTTTCCCCGCCTGGATGCAGGAAGCAGAAAACCGCTTGCAAACCCTGCGCTTGGATATAGGCAGTGGCAGGGGGGCGTCTGGCCCCTCAAGCACCAAAAGCTAAGCCAACGAGGCAAAAGGATGCTACGCGAGAGCAAAGCATGCGGCAAGGCTTATGCCTGAGATGTGGAGAACGGGGCCATTTCGAGGCCGATTGTGGGGGACCCGAAGGGACGAAGGTGCACCCAACCACCCCTGCGAAAAAAATAACGGGGAAGCCAAAATTTGCTAAAGCCCTGCAAGCAACTCCTGAGGAAGAAGGAACAGAATCGAGCGGAGAGGACCCCGAGCCGGCGGGAAACGGTTCGGTCCTACTGTAGAAGGCGCAGAGCAGCAGGGTCCGCAACCGGAAGCGCCAAACGTGGTGAGCAATTTCCCCTCCGTTTTTCGTGACTGTCTCGCTAATTAATCCTGTTTTCAGAACCCACCTCTGAGTGAGAGCCCTGATTGACTCGGGGTGTGGGAGAGACTTGATCAACCCATCTTTGGTTATGGGACGAAGCTGGGGTAAGAAAGTTACAGGAACCCGATTTTCACCCAAATGGACGGGTCTCACATGAAAGACCCGTGCGAATACAAAACGGTCCCGTTAAGACTGGGGGCGGGGGAACACTGGGAGACCCAAGCCTTCATGACCACTGCAACTGCTCGATTTCCCCTCGTATTGGGGGCACCCTGGCTTCACAGGCACGATACTTACATACTGTGGGAAGAGGGGAGGGTGCAGTTTATTTCACCTAAGTGCCAGGAGCACCGATGGGATGCTAGCTGGGGCCCAAAACCCCCAGAAAAGAACCCGGGAGCATGCTTGGCACAAGAGGAACTGCTATCCATTCCTCCTGAATATCGGGACCTAGCCAAGGTTTTCGGGGAGGAGGAGGCAGATGAATAGCCACCGCACAGACATTCAGATTGTAGCATTGAAATCTTGCCGGGGGGGAAACTTCCCAAGGGACGTATTTATGCGATGGGCCCAGCTGAGAAAGATGAGCTCCGAAAGTTCATCGATAAGAACTTGGCTAGGGGTTTCATCAGGCCGGCCTCGTCCCCGTATGCGGCTCCAGTGCTTTTCCGGAAGAAAAAAGATGGTGGCTTGCAACTCTGCATGGATTACCGGGGTCTAAATGCAGTGTCATCCACCAATGCCTACCCCATGCCTTTAATTAAAGATTTACTGGCAGAGGCGGCCAAAGGGAAAATATTTTCCAAGCTAGACCTCAGAGACGCATATTTTCGTGTGCGCATCAAAGGAGACGAGCCGAAAACTGCGTTCAACACCCCCCTCGGCCAATTCAAATACCTGGTGATGCCCTTCGGTCTTCAGGGGGCCCCCGGGGGTCTTCATGAACTTAATCAATGAAGTGTTGCACAAGCACTTGTTTAAGGGGGTGCTCGTTTACCTTGATGATATCCTCCTGTACTCCCCCGATTTCCCCTCACATGTGAAATTGGTGAGGGAGGTTCTGAAAATGTTGCATAAGCACAAACTGTTTGCAAAACTGTCCAAGTGTGAATTCCACAAAACCCACATTGACTTTTTGGGCTACCGCATCTCCAACCAGGGACTGGAGATGGACCTGGGGAATGTGTGAGATGTCCTGGGTTGGGAGGTACCCCGGACCAGACGGCAACTCCAATCCTTCCTCAGTTTTGCGAACTTTTATCGAACATTTTTGCCCAACTTTGCTCAGATCAGCCTCCCTCTCACAGATCTCTTAAAAACAAAAGGAAAAGTTCTGGAGGCTACGAGACATATGCTTCCATGGACTGCAGAATTTCAGGAAGTGTTCATGCGCCTCAAGGCTTTATTCACCTCGGAGCAGGTTCTGCTCACCCTGATGAATCGAAAAAGTTTCTTGTGCAAACTGACACTTCAGACGTGGCCATGGGGGGCCATCTTACAAGAGGGGGAAGATGGCTTACTACATCCATTAGCTTACGTGTCAAAAAAATTCAATGACATGGAGCGGAACTGGTCTGTATGGAAAAGGAGGCGGGGGCAATAAAACTCACACTTTCTACATGGAGACATTGGTTGGAGGGGGCTAGGGTCCCATTTGAGGTGTGGACTGACCACAAGAACTTAGAGACTCTCAAAACACCTCAGTACCTTAACGCTAAACAACTCAGGTGGGCTGATTTCTTTTCTAAGTTCCAATTCACGCTTCACCATTTTCCTGGCTCGGCCAACTCGTTACGTGACGCACTCTCACGCCTCCCCCAATATGACAGCCAATGGGAGGTAATACTGGACTCGGTGTTCACACCCTCCCACTTGGGAGGAGCGGTGACGACTCGCAGTGAGGCCTACCTGACCCCACCCCCTCAGTCAACACTGCCTCCTGTTTCAGTGGAACAGAAGGGGGCCCCCGAACTCTTGGTCTGACAAGTTCAACTCCGCCTTCTCGGAGGCGGACAAGGAAATTATCAAGGGGGAGGAGGATTGCGAGCAGCGGGAGAATGGCTGCTGGTATCGTGGGCACGAACTATACGTTCCCCTGGCTCTCCTGGGAGACGTGTTGCAATCTATTCATGGATCTAAATTGGCTGGACACTCCGGTTTTGTGAAATCGCTTCAGTTGCTACAAAGACAATTCTGGTGGCCACACATGCACAAGGATTTATCTTTATTCGTCCAGTCGTCCCAGATTTGCACCATGAGTAAACCTCGACCGGGGAAGGCCCCGGGTCTATTACACCCTCTCCCCACCCCAAGTCAACCCTGGGAAGTTAACTTCATGGACTTCATAATGGATTTACCTCCGAGTAAATCTATGACTGTGATTTGGGTGGTAGTTGATTTATTTTATAAACAAGCGCACTTCATTCCCTTTGCTTCCCTGCCTACAGCTAAAGCCCTTGCAAAGGCGTTCCTGGTGCATGTGGTGAGGCTCCATATGCTTCCTGCCAAGGTGATCTCTGACCGGGGCACACAATTTGTTTCCTGATTTTGGGGGGAGTTGATGAAACTTATGGGGGTGGAAAGGGGTTTGAGTAGCGCTTACCACCCTGAGACAGATGGACAAACGGAGAGGGTCAATCATACGTTGGAACAATACCTCCATTGCTTTACTAACTATCAACAAGACAACTGGAACGATTTATTGCTGTTGGCAGAATTCTGCTACAATAACACTTGTCACTCGTCTACGGGGATGTCCCCGTTTAAAGCACTATATGGATATGAAAGCCCACCAGTTCCCTTTCTGGATGGGGACATGGACTTGGGACCGGGGGAGGCGGAACTGTGGTGCAAGCACTTGTGGGACTCTTGGCCACTTTTGTGTAAAACGTTAGATGCGGCTAAGGAGGTGTATAAAGCACAGGCTGACAAGAGAAGGGTGGAGGGTTGGGCTCTGCAGCCTGGGGACTCGGTGTATGTATCTACAAAAAACATTCAAATGTTGAGACCGAGTAGAAAACTGGGGTGGAAGTTCATTGGGCCATTTAAAGTACATAAAATTATCAATGATGTTGCTGTGGACCCGGATTTGCCTAAGAACTTGAGAAAATTGCATTCTGTATTTCATTTCAGCCTTCTGAAGACAGACTCTGGTTCCTGCCAATGGCGTCCGGAGCATCCGGTACCCCCGCCTATCTTGACTGACACGAGGAACATTATGAGATTTCAAGACTCTTGGATTCTAAAGTCAAACGTGGAAAACTGTTGTATCTGGTGGAATGGAAAGACTTTGGACCCCAGCACCTCGAGTGGGTGGAAGTAGGGGATATTCGGGCCCCTCAATTGATCCGCAAGTTCCACCGGGAGTTCCTGGACAAACCGGGAGATCTCCCAGAATGACCGGGAGACGTCTCAAAATGGGTGGGGGAGGCTGATTTTCGAGGGGGCAGTATGTCAGCTAGACTGCCATGAGTGTGGAGATGTTTTCTAATTGCTTTGCATTCCTTCCCATGCGCTTAATTGCTTCAGAGCTGCAACGCTTATCTTTGAAGTTGTACTGGTGGAGATTGTGGTGTCTATCGTCCGTGGGAGCTTCCCCGTTCCCAGCTTCACACCCGTTAGAGAGTTCAGCAGTCTCCCGCGCGCGGGAGCCCACCTAATTGGTTATTGCTGGGGGGGGCATACGAATGCCCTATATCCTATTATGCGCACAGGTAGCCCGCCATTCCTAACAGTGTTCCTGCTATCACATCTATGGCTTTTCAATAAAAGTAAAACCTTCCTGAAAGCGTGTACTTTGTTGTTTAGTTGTGGGTCCTGACACCTGGATGGCCCAGGCTAGTCCGATCTCATCAGATCCTGGAAGCTGAGCAGGGCCAGCACCGGTCAGTGCTTGGATGGGAGACCACCAAGGAAGTCCAGGGTTGCTACTACACAGAGGCAGGCAAGGGCAAACCCACCTCTGAACATCTCTTGCCTTTCACAATAAGTCAGATGCAGCTTGACAGCGCTTTCTACCACCATCACACCACAGCCCCTGCCTCCATGAGATGGCCCGATTGTACACAGGGGTGACAACATGGAGGAAGTGGACTCTACCTCCCTGTAACCAGCAGTGTTCAGAAAGCAGCATCACGGATTGGGGGCAGGGGGCACACACACACAGCCGCTTCCTCCACGTGGTCACACCCTGCACATGACCAGGTGACTGTGTGGAGATGGGGCCCCCGCCAGCGTGCTCCCACCTGCTCTCCCTCCCCGAACGTTCAGTAAATGCTGTGTAGTGTGTCGTGCCTACTCTGGTTCTGTCATTCTTCTTTGCAGAATATCCCACACCAAACTGTACTAGTTCTGCATCTGTTCTAGTCCTTTGAACTACAAAGAGCAAAGTCTATTCTGTTAATAGTTGGAAGAGCAAAATGTGCTGAGAAAGGATGTGAAGGCAGAAGTGAAAGGCAAACCACAAACTCTTTTTTCTTAGAAATGTGTTTATAAAAAAAGAGTTGTAACATTCAAAAGTAATGCACATTGAGCAGTACAAAATAATTTGCAAATGTAAACCTCTAAATATTTGTTACTGGAAAAGTTGATTTTACAAAAAACTATTAACAGCATTTACAGTTTGTAACATCTCTAATAGGATAAACATGTCTGTTGAATAATTACATAAATACTCTTAAAGCTCCAGCCTTTTACATACCTCTTCTCTAATACCAGCAACATCCTGTCAGTTTCCTTCCAAACACACCCCAATGCTGCTTTGCCCCCCTGTGGAGTTTGCTTCAGCAACTCTGGAAGGACCTTGCTAGAAAAGTGATTTTGGGTGCAAAGCCCAGCTGTGAAAGGCACCAGGAATTATCAACAGTTGTCATATAATAATGCAGGACTCTTGCCTTCTCAGTAACAGTGACAGCATCAATCAAAAACTATTAAATTAATAAAATGAAAAGAAATATATTACATTTGCTAACGGCAAATGATCATTTTTAGCTGCAGTTTTTCCCCACTGGGATTTCTGAAAAGTGCACCAGTCATCCATGTCTGTACATCAAACAGTTTTCAAAAATTAAATATACAAACACTTTGATTTTAAATATTTTGTAGCAAATACTTAGGACAAATATAAATTACAGTATTTTTTCAAATAAAAAAATTACATCTGAAATATAACTAGATATTACAGAATATAAAAATACCTATTTTTGCCTTTTTTTGGAACCTGTGCAAGGTCTGGCCCAATGAAACAATGCTGAGAATCAAGCGGGGCATCTAACCTTCTGAGCCGCCACAGAGTCCCAGGGCCTTGGGTAGGGCACTGGCCACCTTCCTTCTGAAACAAGCAAACCAACTGCCGCACCAGAGGGTCCAGAGGGCTTCCTGGATGGCTCAAACCACCAGGCATCCACTGCACATGACTATCAACTAATGACAAAGAAGTGGATTCTAAACAAAGGGTGTCTTCAGGGCTTTTTTTTGTAGAAAAAGCCCAGCATGAACTCATTAGCATAATAGGCCACACCCAACAGCAGAAACTCGTTAACATATTAGGCCACACCCCACATGCCTTCCCTTAGCTTGCCTGGGGAACCCCGCAGCTGCAGGGAGGCCGGGCAAGCCCCCCCCCCCTGAAGGGAAGGGAAGGCAGTTTAAGCTGCCTTCCCTTGGCGCACAGCGGCTGCGGGGCGCCCAGGCAAGCCGGACCTTGGACAGGCCATGGAAGGCATGGGGAGGCATGTAAATGCCTCCCTGATCCTTCCAGCCCCCCCCCCCCCCGCCCGCCCCCCCCCCCCCCCCTGCCAATCTCCAGAATAATTCCTGTGCTTTCCCCACCACCACCACCTTTATGCTGCATGGAGCAAGTCAGGACCTTTCCAGGGACAAAGGGGACGAAACAAGCAGCCGTTCCTCAGGCTTTCTGTAGTCATCCGGGACATTAAAGAGTAACATTTACTAATGAAAGCCTGCAGAGTCACTGAAAAGTTAGACTGATTATACAACGCAGCAGGAAGACTCCAAAAGGAAACAAAAAGGAAACAAAGGGTGGTCTGATTCAATAGAAGGCAGCTTCGTGTATGGCCATTTTTGTAATCAGGGGTGTCTGCCTGCTGCTGTTAAAGGTTGCTCCGCTGATAAAGAAGACAGATTAACCCAAGGGGCCTTTGGGGAGTTCCTGACTGCACTGCCTTCGGGGTCTTTTCACAGAAGATATGCCAACAAATCGAGAGGGTGACATTTCAACACGGAGCTGAAGCCAATTCTAGCTTTATCTGATTATCTGTATGATACATTTGTTTCCAATCTCCTTCAAATATTGTCTGCTTTACAAGCATGTTTCAAAACGAATCTTAAATCCAAAAATGAAATGGGTGAACCAACTCTGCTTTGGTGGGCACTTCATTAGCCCACACGTGAGTATTCACTAGATGAGCCGTGTAATTGCTCCCTCCTTACAGAATTAACAGAGCAACAACAAAAGCACCCTCCTATTGCAGTAAACAGGACAGAAGATCATAACATGGAGGCCAAGGGAGAATTCAAGGCCAAAGGTTCCAAAATGGACACAGACTCCATTTCCCAGCCCTGCACAGCCCCCTGGAAGGCTGGGGGGGCCCGGCAGGAAGGAGAGGCAATCAAGAAGGCACATAGGTAAGTACAAAACACATCACGATCACACATTAGATACAAGGCTGCCTGCAGAAGAATTGGGGGACGGGGACGGGACTGATAGACCCCATGCAGAATTCCCATGAATGGAAAGGAGGGTGATTTTGACCCGCTCCCCCTCCCACTGGAGGCTTCCAACGCCACCCGCCTGCCCCTTGTTCCCCGGGACCCCGGAGTCTCGGGGGGGGGATTTGGGGTGCAGTAGGAAGGGGAGGCAAGAACGGCGCCCCCCCCCCATGGTTGAAAATCCCTTCCATCTGTGGGAATCTTCTGTGGCCCAAGCAGGTTTTTTCATCTACTGGGGAAAATATAAAAACTAGGAATGACAATTTCTTCTTAAATATTTCTAACATTTCCCCGAAATTCAACGTCTAGAAACCTTTACACCAGGTAAAATATGATTTTCTTTTTCCAACGTTTTGGTGGACAAAAGTTACTGTTACTTGTTTTAATATCGCTATCAGTGCATCCGTCACTTCCCGGAGTAACATACAAAACAAAACTAAACATACAACTCAAAACCTCTACCTCCCTTTTTAAAAAATCCTGGCTTTTGTTTTTGTTCAGACGCAAAAATATACTCTATCTCCTTTAGGTAAAGGTAAAGGTAAAGGTTCCCTTGCTCGAAAGCCAGTCGAATCCGACTCTAGGGTTGCGGTGCTCATCTCCGTTTCAAAGCCGAAGAGCCAGCGCTGTCCAAAGACATTTCCGTGGTCATGTGGCCGGCATGACTAAACACCAAGGCACACGGAACGCTGTTACCTTCCCACTGAAGTGGTACCTATTCATCTACTTGCAATTTCTTGCTTTCGAACTGCTAGGTTGGCAGGAGCTGGAACTAGAGACAGGAGCTCACCCCGTCTTGCGGCACTCGGGTCTTGAACTGCTGAACTACTGACCTTCCACAGCCTGCAGTTCAGTGTCTTAACCACTTGAGCCTTTAGGGACAATTAATTGTTTTAAAAGCCATTTGTACACTATTCTGGACCAGGTACCAATTTATATTTGTATGACAAGCCAACCAAATCACCACGAAAATTTTAGATTAAACTTTGGGACTGAACAATTCCCACCCTTATGTGTAGGAAGTAATTGAAGTTGGGTCAAGCTGTCTAGGAGAAATTCTTATTCATGTGCAAGAATCCAGGGACAGATCCTGAAATCAAGCCTCAATCAATATCCCTTATTTTAAAGGCCCCAAAGTATGTTCCTTCTGGACTGCGATCCAAAAATGAAGGATATGATACCTGGATACCAATCTTCTCACCAGACTTCAGTTTGAAGAACCCTCCTACATTGACAGAATAAAAATGAAATTCGGAGTCCCCCGACCAGTACTTGGTGCTCCCCCCCTTCATCAGGACGACTGAGGCTTTCCTTTTAACATCCGTTTTTGTCACGTACACCATCAAGTGCAGATGCCCAGCGATATTCCCCAGGGTTTCATGGTGCCTAAAGCACACATTGGCATACAGATAGTAGAAGCCGTCATGACTAGCTGTGAGTTTTCCATCACTGAACGTCATGTTGATCATATTTGCCCAGCCTTTGTCATGATGCCAGGAGGTGAGGTTCACCTTACGGGTGCCTAAAAAAAAGGGGGGGGGAATTACTTTTCTTTCAAGTTTTGTTTCATATCTTCATTAGACAGCCTGGAAATATCCTCTGTAATACTTTCAGAGGCCACAGTTGGTGTGAACACTCAGAAACAGCATGGGATACCCTCCCAGTGCCTTTTGGGACACCCTCCCGTGGAACGGCTCCACCAGTCATCCCCAGTCACCAGAGCTTTGTGTGCATTACGCTTCAGTAACAACCGTTAAGGCACAATGCACAACACAAATATACTGTTACTTGCATCATGTAAAACTCCAAAACTCTGTCATTTACTCATCTTTATACAGCACAACTATAGGCTAATATACATGCAAAACATCAGTAAAATACAGTACCTTGAATATAATTGCCCTCCTCCCTAAGAGCCTTTCTAATTCTATCCAGGCAAAATTAGATGCTCATCAACCGCAGGGTGTCGATTTAAAATTTTTTTATTTATTTAATCCAATTTATACCCCCCCCTTCCCTACCAAGGCAGGCTCAGGGCAGTTTACATTAAAATACATCAAAACACAAATTATACACATCATAAAATTATACACATACAATCATAAAGTGCTAGCAGTGGTATGATGTTACATAAAGATCCCAGTAGGCCATGATGGAATGGTCACAAAAGGGTATAGCCCAAGCTGGTAAACAGCTTATCAGACCCTTTATACAGGCTGTCGCAGGCTTCTGGTGGTAATATTGGGGGCCGTACCACAGTTCAGTTGTTAGAAGCAGCTCCTAATCGAAGGCCTGGCGGAAGAGCTCCATTTTACAGGCCCTGCAGAACTGTAAAAGGTCCCGCAGGGCCCTGATGTCTTCCGGGAGCTCATTGCACCAGTGTGGAGCCACCACTGAGAAGGCCCTGGCAGAGGCCAACCAGGCATCTTTGGGTGCAGGGAGGGCCAAGCGATTTCGAGAGCCCGCAGTGCTCTCTGGAGAACATGTGGGTTAAGGTGATCCCTCGGGTAAGTAGGCCCCAGACCATATAGAGCTTTAAAGGTTAAAACCAGCACCTTGAAGCAAATTCGGTATGCTACCGGCAGCCAGTGCAATGCCTTCAGCACAGGCTGGATATGTTCCTGCAAGGGGAGACCCATCAGCAGCCTGGCTATGGCATTTTGCACCAGCGGCAGCTTCTGGATCTGTGACAACGGCAGCCCCATGTAGAGAGCATTACAGTAGTCCAATCTTGAAGTGACCACTGCATGGATCACTGTTGCCAGATCATTCGAGGAAGGGAACCAACTGCCTAATCAGCCGATGGTAAAAGGCTGCCTTAGCAGTGGCTGCTACCTGGGCCTCCATTGTTAAGAAGGCATCCAGGAGCACTCCCAGACTCCTAACCTTTGGTGCTGGCACCAACAGCGTTCCATCGAAGGTCAGGAGTGGGATCCCTACCCCTGGTTCGCTCCGACTCAGGCACAGGACCTCCGTCTTCGTCAGATTCAATTTCAATCAGCTCAGTCTAAGCCAACCAGCCACGGCTCGTAACGCCAGGTCCAGATCTTCCGGTTTAAAGCCGGACTGACCATCCAACAACAGCGGGTGTCATCTGCATATTGGTGACATCTCAGCCCATGCCTCTGGGCGACCTGGGCAAGGGGGCGCATATAGATGTTAAATAACATTGGGGAAAGCACCACCCCTTGGGGCACTCCGCAAATCAGCAGGTGCCTTCAGGACAGCTGATCCCCGAGAGCCACCCTTTGTCCCCGACCTCGGAGAAAGGAGGCGAGCCACTGCAAGGCAAGCCCCGGAATCCCAGTGTTGGCGAGGCGGTGGATCAGTAGCTGATGGTCGACCGTGTCGAACGCCACCGACAGGTCCAACAGCAACAGCACCACCGATCCGACCTGATCCAGGTGTCTCCGGAGACATCACCAAGTGATAGTTCTACCCATGCAGAGAGGCAGACATCCTTACTCTCCCTTTACTTAGTGTATCAAGGCTTACTTTGTCCTCCCACTGCCCAACCTTCTGGAAGAGTGAAAGGAATATACTGATGTTCCAGGCACAAATGGCAGCCACGCATATGACCAGACACAGTCTAGACCGTGACGTTTTATGTGGCCACGAGGTGGCTGAATTACTTGATTGTACCAGAACGTAACAAAGGGACTGGAGGCAGGGCTGCCGGTTGAATAGAAATGTGTAGCTGATTAATCATCTCCCTTTGAACCAGCTGAATTTAAATGAATTTCCAAAATCTCAATAAGGGTGTCTTTTAGATAAATATGGAAGATTAATTATAATTTAAACAAAAGTTGCTACTCATTGTAGAAGAGAACACCCCACATGGTTTTTCTTTTTCATTCCCCACCAAAGTAACACACCAGAACCGGCCTATTCCCTATCAATTAAAGCAACCCATCTAAAATTTGTCTTCACTGACTAATTAACTACCGTGCTAGTTGATTAATTTACTAGCAGTGCCACCCCAAAGAGAATTACCCTCTGCTCTGGATGGTGTTCTAAGAGTCCTTTGTCCACTTGGGCAGGAAGACAAAAGGCATGACATAGAATTCTAAAAGAAGGGTAACAAACAGGTTTCCCTGTTTATAACGTGTGAGAGGCTATGAGAGCCACTGCAAGGCAAGAATTCCACTCCTGAGAATCAAAACTTTTAGTGCAGGAAAAAGGCAACTTTTCTTGGACCAAATGGTTCTAATGATGTGGTTGCAAACATGGTGAGGCTAGAAGTAAAGCAAACAAAAAAGACTGTCTGCTTAAGTTCTGAGTTTATCGTGTCCTAATAATGTCCCTCCTACTACTGAAATGGGGGGGGGAGATTTGTCCTACAGAAAAATCAGCTCCCCAAAAAATTCAGCCCCCCCCATTTGCTGGTATCAGCTGTAAGAACTGTTTTGAGGCTGTTTGCCAGTTTTAAATGTCCAGTTATTACTTTGTTCACATGCTGGTTCAGTTCAGACATTGCACCGACTCAGGGTTTGCACTAGCCACGGCTCAGAGTCCAAGCCACAGTTTGAACTGCCAGAGCTATGGGAGAGGCTCGTTTATCTCTCCTCTTTGGCCACCGGCTCAGCCCTCCAGTCCCATATGGGTGTGTGTGTGTGTGTGTGGCCTGCAGAGGCTCGATTTGTTCAGACATGATGTCAAAACACAGTTAATGCAAACGATGGTTTTTAGCCTATTTCTGGTTAACCAGTTCAAATTTGACCACAAATTATAATTAAGCTTTCTACAGTTTATATTAGTAAAAAAGGGCCTCTTTCCAAAAAAGGGGCACGTCACTAGAAAGGACCTTACCAGTTGGGATGTTATCACCGTCAATGACCAGATGAGCAAGCGGCGCTTTGCTGGGCTTGTTTGGGTTGGACAAATCCAACCACGAGGGTTCCATGATATCTAAAAACAAGGCAGTGTGTTAAAACTATCAAAGGATCTCAGAAGAGTTTCTTAAAAATTTCCAGTCATATACCACAACAGTTCTTACATTTCTCAGATCTGGGCTGGTCTTTCCCAATAATAATACGCTGCACTTCCTAAAAATGAAAGAAAGAAGCCATCAGACCCAAAATAAGTCATCATTTTGGTTTTTTAAAAAATAAAAGGTGTAGAAGTTCATGCCAGCCTGCGAAATCACACACTCTCTGCTACGGAAACTCTTATTTTTAAATCCAAAGATGCTCCATGCTAGTCTTCCTTGTTAGTTCACATCCCCCCACTCAAAACACTAAATTCCAAGACACTTCCACTCAATGGAAGCCTGGACCAGTTCCCCTCTTTTCTCTAACTCTTGGGCTCCACTGATGGCAGGAGCTCACCTTGCCTTAACTACCTGCGGCCTGAACCCTATGGCACACAGATGGTACCCAGCAGCAGCAGCATCACACCACTATACATTGTGCCTGCTGAGCCTATAGAGAAATGGCAGCCCAGACTCAACCGCATCCCTCTTCTCCTTCTACAATGTGTCATCATGAAGCCACAGTGTTGGCTGTTGGCTGTCGATAGAAAATTAATAGAAAACAGAGAGTGAGTATAAATGGGCAATTTTCTAAGGGGAGGGAGGTAAGTAGTGGGGTACCGCAGGGATCAGTACTTGGTCCACTGCTTTTTAACTTGTTCATTAATGATTTGGAGTTGGGAGTAAGCAGTGAAGTGGCTAAATTTGCGGATGATACAAAGTTGTTCAGGGTGGTGAAAACCAGTGAGGATTGTGAGGCACTCCAAAGGGATCTGTCAAGGATGAGCAAGTGGGCGTCAACATGGCAAATGGGGTTCAATGTGGCCAAGTGCAAGGTGATGCACATTGGAGCCAGAATTCCTAAATATAAATACACATTGATGGGGTCTGAACTGGCAGAGACTGATCAAGAGAGAGATCTTGGAGTTGTAGTAGATAACTCACTGAAAATGTCGAGACAGTGTGTGACTGCAATAAAGAAGGCCAATGCTATGCTGGGGATTATTAGGAAGGGTATTGAAAACAGATCAGCCAATATCATAATGCCCCTATATAAATCAATGGTGCGACCTCATTTGGAATACTGTGTGCAGTTCTGGTCACCACACCTTAAAAAGGATATTATAGCTTTGGAAAAAAGTGCAGAAAAGGGCAACTCGAATGATAAAAGGGTTGGGACACTTTCCCTATGAGGAAAGGTTAAAGTGCTTAGGGCTCTTTAGTTTGGAGAAACGACGACTGAGGGGTGACATGATTGAGGTTTATAAGATTATGCATGGGAAAGAGCAGGTAGAGAAAGAGGTACTTTTCTCCCTTTCTCACAATACAAGAACTCGTGGGCACTCCATGAAATTGCTGAGCGGTTGGGTTAGAACGGATAAGAGGAAGTACTTCTTCACCCAAAGAGTGATTAACACATGGAATTCACTGCCACAGGAGGTGGTGGCGGCTACAAGCATGGACGGCTTCAAGAGGGAATTAGATAAGCATATGGAGCAGAGGTCCATCAGTGGCTATTAGCCACAAGGTATAGATAGGGGCTCTGGGGCAAGTGATGCTCTGTCTCCTTGGTGCTTGGGGGGGGCAAGAGTGGGAAGGCTTCTAGTGTCCTGGCCCCACTGCTGGACCTCCTGATGTCACCTGGTATTTCTGGCCACTGTGTGACACAGAGTGTTGGACTGGATGGGCCTTTGGCCTGATCCAACATTGGCATCTCTTATGTTCTTATGTCTATGTAAGGAAATGCAAACATGATGCCACCATGGCATGCATAATTCCATGCGCACACGCACACACACAGAGCAAAGATTAAATGTGCAGCGCTGGTTGTAAGTTGTGCAACTGATACTGGGATCGGAAGCAGTTATCTTGCAGGAAATACACTGATGTCTATCCTCAGGAAGGAAATTGAAACGAACGCATAAAGCTACTTTTCAGAACATTCATAAACATGGTAAAGGAAAATGGGCCAATAAGTCTTTTTGATTTAAAAAGTACTTTTTGGTTTAAAAAGTCGATGCTGACAGTGCAGAAAGTAACAGAAATCAGTACAGCGCACACACACACACACACACACACACACACAGAGTGCAGGCTTTGAATGATACGAATTGCAACATCTGCAGTTCTTCAGAATTTAGTGACTGGAATACAGAAATGCAAGGAGCAAAGATGTGACCTTGTTGGAAAATAGAAAGGGAACCCCTTACCTGAAAACAATCCCCCAAAAGTCAAGACAACGATTTGCAGAATTCGGATGCTACATGGCTTCCAAACTGTGTGTGCTGCAGAAGCAACAGGGACCCCTTTAAGGGCTCATTTCCTGCAGCCTCCCGCCGAGGCCTTGTCTTGAAACCCTCCCCTCCATTCCAACCCCACCAAGCACGCGTGCAGGCACACACACGCCCATGCAGACTCTTAATACCCTCCTCTAAACGCCCTGACATGCAGGCTCCCTCCAAGGTGTCAGTGTTTCCTCAGGCCAAGCCCATCACGGGCTCTGTGGCCATGTGAAAAGCCGGCTGGGATTCCTGCCAATGATGGGGGGGGAGGTCTCTCCAGGAAGTGACCCCAGGGCTGTATTTGACCATCGCTCTTTCCTGCGAAAGACAAGAGTGCGGTTAGGGACTCGGGGCTTCCAAGGCCACCCAAGGAAGTAGCAGAGAGAAAGGAAAACAGCCACGTCGCCTGAGCGGGAACCAATTTGTTAAGCTGGAGAATCTGCAAGTACGGGGCAGCAAAAGGGATCTCTGCTAAATGCACCTCAGGCCTGGCCTACAAATGCCGGGCGGAGGGGCCAAAATGGGGGTGGGGTTGCCAACCTCCAGGCTATGGCTGGAGATCTCCTGGGATCACAACTGATCTCCAGGCAATGCAGAACAGCCCACCTGGAGAAAATGGCCACTCTGGAAAGTTGGCTCTATGGCATCCTACCCTGCTGCGGTCCCTCCCCATCCCAGATCCCGCCCTCCTCAGGCTCCACCCCCCCAAATCTCCAGGTGTTTCTCGATCCTGAGCTGGCAGCCCAAGGGGGTCCGTTTCAGTCTCTGACCTTTTTCAGAGTTTCCAGGGGGGATGGCAGAATGTGGGAAATGCTTTTTATGACAGTTTCTCACACTCAGAATATGCAGTACAAAGATTTTTATTTGCAGAGGGAAGCCGTGTGGGTCTGCAGTAGAACAGTGAGACCTGAGTTGGGTCCCAGAAGCAACGAGACTTCTGCCTCCTCCTGCGACGACCCTCCCACCTCCCGACTCGGAGGAAAAGACTCAAGAGATCTCCATGCCTACGGGTGCCTGAAGGGAGCCGGGACTCTCAAACGGTCGTCCCTGGGAACTCTCGAAGACGCTACTGAAATCTAACTCATGTCTAAAAGATTTCTATGTTAATTTATAGCATTAGAAAACAATTCCTGTGTATACTGTATGTATATTATCTATATAAACATATTTTCAAGGATTTTTTTTAAAAATTAAATGTGTCTAACTTTATCCACCGTTAACATGCTATAATATGTACTTTAATGATACATATTTTAAGAGTTCAGGGTCTTCTAGTACTTTAAAGTTTTCTTGATACCCAAATTTATTAGTCCTATTTTAACTGTATGAGATTGTTTCGGTCCAAATAATACACTTCTATTTGTTCACGGCTTCTATTTTCAGCTTTTTTCTTCTCAAATAGCACAAGTTCAGATTGATGGGCAAAGGCGGCAGAGGACGTAGGACTCCACAGCTCTCTCTCTCTCCCTCTCCCTCCCTCTCTCCCTCTCTCAAATGCCAGCTACCCAAGCAGTGCTGTTAGTACAAATCCAAGGTATCTATACTTTTAAATGTCAAAAATATGCCAAACATAATTTTATGTGCTAAAAGTTATAAATGATAAACTTTAAGTTGTTAGAACAGGTAAAATGAGCTAAGGTGTGATAAGAAAGTAAAAACTGTATATATTTCAATTTCCCCAAACATTTCAATTTTTCCCTGGGGAAAGAATGGGATGGTATTACTGTTTCCCGTGGCTACAACATTTCTGGAAATTTTACATCTCTAGCTAAGTTTACTTTTTTCAACACAACTCAGCTAATGCTTTAAACTTCAAACTAGTGCAATGAAAACCCAGTGCTGTTAACAGGATGTTAACAGAGAAAACAGACCAAGAGATTCCGACACAAGGGTCTAGTAGGAACAACAGAACACACCGAGGGCTTCTCACTCTGACAGCTCTTAAGCAGCCCAAGATTAGGCAGCCATTACACTTAAATAACACTCAGTGCTCAATGAGGTGTGAAAGATCAAACCTCTCAAGACTCTCTTTTAAAAAAGTGATAGTCAACCCTTTCAGAGTCTTCATTCCCCTCAACTGCCAGGGAGCATCATGGGAAAATGAGCATTCAAAGCGACTGGATCTCCTCAAAGAGATGTAGGGGGCTCTCATTTTAAAAGCACTCCCTCATTAAAAATTCCCTGCATGCGTAGCAAACACGGCCATTTTAACATGGAGATGCTCCTCAAAGAAGAAACCATCACCACCACCTTTCATCCACATTTTCACCACATGTCCCCCTGAACATGTGAACTACCTCCAAGAAAAAGGAGTGGAGATCCACAGAACAGGGTGCGAATTGTGATACTTGCTTTCTCTATAAAGCGTCAGTATCTAAAAAATCCAGAACACAGCTAATTTCATGGGACCATGGGGGAATAACACACCTCTACACTAGATGGGGACCCATTTTTGAGATCAGAGTGGGGGACTTTAAAAAGAAGTGTCAGAGAGCATGAGTCCTACTGTTCAAAGAAAAACAAGTGTTTAAAAATCCACTGGGCACACCTGAAAACAGCTGCTTGGATGCTGGCCCATCTACTTACCTGTTTTCAAATCATTCCCGATCATCATTACATATAGAAACACATAAAACATAGTAGGCAATGTAAGGGCAAGAAGTTAATTCGCCAAAATGATAGAAAAGAGCACCAGGAACACCTTCAAGACTAACAAAATTTGTGGCAGAGCATGAGCTTGTGTCACTGCTCACTGACTCTCGAAAGCCACAAATGTTGTTGGTCTCTCTTGAAGGTGCTCCTGGACCTTCTGGCTCTTTTCTACTGCTACAGACAGACAGACACGGCCACCCATCTCGGCCCGTCTCCAGAATGAGTGTGGGATACATGGTGTGGCACTGTGGTCCAGCGATCAGATCTAGAGTCCAGACCTGCTTTATGGTCCAGCCCCAAGGCTCTCATCAAGGCCTCCAGCAGCAGCCCAGACCCGCTGAGTTTCTTTAGACCTCTCAGTGAGACAGCTTGGACCCCTCTTGGCAGGGCTGTTGGCCTGCCTCAGTGAAAAGCAGAAGTGGCTGAGGCCATTATTGCAAATTTTAAAACTCTGTGGTCGGATCTGCATTTGCATTTTAAAATCAGTTTCGTGCTGCTGTGACGCCGTCTTTCTCTATGCTTGTTTGAAAGTTTTTTGGAGAAGATTAATTTGAAACGGTGCAGAGGCGCAATGACAGTGGAGCCGCCAGGACAGGGCGATAAGCATATGCAGACGGGCAAAAGTATGCTAGCATTGTTGGGGTGCGAAACCGAAACCAAATGTAGACAGCTTTTCTGAAGACGGAGTCAGAAGGCTCGGACACCGGCGGGAAAGACAAATGCAGATTCGACCAGAAGGGCGATAACTCCCTGTGCTGGAGTAACTTAGAAGTTGAAACATGGCCCAAGCTTGGCACCTTCTGCATTGCTTCCTGGAAAGCCTGCTTCATCCTTCTGCATGATTCAGACATGCGCCTTGAC